>NC_026159.1:3646956-3686956 GCF_000512975.1 Sesamum indicum | reverse complement strand
CTAAGCTTTTCCTTCCACTTGTCATTTGTGAATGAAGCCGTGTGGGATACACCAACCACACTGTTGACATTATTGGTTCAACCTTCACTTGCTCGAACCCCCTAGATTTCAAACCTCGTTATTACTTCGTATAATTTTTACCCGAGCAAATATTGTCTCTATTGCAGAAGTTTTGACTCTTGTCGTCACCAAACTTCCATATATAGAAGAGACGGGTGGTAGAAATCATCATTTATCTGATTATTTTATCATTTCGTTTGCTAATTTCCATTTTCAAGAATCAGCCGTTGCGTGATGAACTCAATACAAAAATTTCTGGAACTGCCCAACTAGCTTTCGCAGACCCGATGCGCAATCAGACAAATGTCGGCACCATTCCCAAGTTTAGGAATCTTTCGCACATCCCCAGAGAACCCATTACGGATTTGATAGTATAAATAGTCCCGGTTTCAAACCTCGCCTTCCTACTTCTGATTTGTCCGGCGATGGAAACGTCGTCGTCCTTGCCGGCGAATCTCCTTTCTAGGGATTCCATTAACGAGATCATGGAAGAGATGGAAACAGATGTGCTGGTCAGAGTGTCGAGTTTTCCCACTGCTCCTGCTTTGAACCAGCAACGGAGGAGGAGAGTTGGCAACAAGTCGCCGTCGCTAGCGAAGCGGCCTTGTCGTCAGCAGTCGTTCAGCCGCGAGATCGGCCACGCTGCAGCTGAGACTTATTTGCTCACGCGGCTCAGTTTCAAGCTGCTCAGCTATCTCGGGTATTATTCTTTTTTATATTCTTCTGTTTCTTGTTCTTTCTTTTCAGTTTCGCGGTTGATTCTTGCTTGATTATTCGAGGTTGTGAATTATGAGAGCAACGAAGCATTTTGTCGCTTTATTTGATAAGTTGAATGTGCAAAGTTGAAATCTTTCGATTTTCGCTTTGGGACTGGATCACATGTGTGGTGCTATAAGTACAAGTAATGATTTGGTCCTATTAATGGAGTCTTTTGATACTTCAGCTAAATTTATTTAATCTCAATTAGGATTTGTGCTGTAGAATTGTAAGCATGGATCGATTAGGAGGTTGGTTATATTTTCAATGATATGAGAGGGGATGTGAAATAGATGGGGTTGTCTTGTATGTTCATGACAGTATTTGATAGAAAAGATATTAACGCATGTTTATGTAATGATTACGTCCTAGAAGCATAACAATCTATCTTTTTTTTAAAAAAATTATTTTATAGGGTTGTTAAGTTATGTTGGAATAGTATTGAGTGCGTTGATAAGTGGGGTACACATTTTTCAGTTAAAGTCATGTCTTGTAATTCAGAGGATAGAATAAATCTCATGCTTTGCGCTTGTTATCGGAGTTTGCCTTTCATCATCTTCATTGCTGTTTCCTAAAACTTGCTGCATGATTCCCATCTTATTTATTCGTATTCTTTTGCCATGGATCACTTTGAAGATTGAGGTTGCTTCTTTTGTTTGCTTTTATGGAAATATCAATTCCATTATTTTGTGAAAGGTTTAGTTTGATATTTTCCTAATCATTTCTTTTCTTCAGGGTAGGCTACCGTTGGATAACAAGACTATTAGCTCTTGCTCTTTATGCTATGTTACTTATGCCTGGATTTCTCCAAGGTAAGTTTCGAATAACACTATGATTCTTTTGATGTAGAAATTGAGGAGTAATGCTAGCATCTTCACAGGAACCATAATTTAGCCATCCTGAATAGAGCATATTTTTTCCCGTTGCAATGACTGAAACTTCAGAATGGCTCTTTAGCTCTCACTTTCACTCGTTAAAATATAGTGATTGGCATGGGAAATATTTCCTTATGCAGTCTTAAGGAAATATTTCCTTAAACTGGAGCAGAAGAATATGTACTCTCTGTAGTGGTCTATTGTCAGTAAGAATCGCAGAACTGGTTATGTGGAACGTTATCAAGTACCGATAGGTAGTGGTACAATAACTTACAGAAATAACAAATAAGGAAATCATTAAGTTCTGTTGTTCTTCTTCTTTGTAGTGCAATCTTATGCAAAGTGCGGATTTTTTCTTTTCTATCTTCCTCTTGTCGGTGTCTTCTTTCTTTTTCTTTTTCATTTTTTTTTTCTTTTTTTGGGGGGCGGTGGGAAGAGATGATGTAACTGATTTATATCTGCCTTATCACTTGGTAGTTTATTGTTTGTGTTTCTCCTGGTTTGTGCTGCGCCCAAGATGCATCGGATTTCTCTTGGAAACAAATATGTTGAATTTGGCGTTATTCGTAACTGAGGTCTTGACATCTATATCATGTTCCTGGAAAAGGACTCCTACCATTACGAATATTTTTTGCTAAATCTAAACTAATATTTGGGATTTAGCTGCATTCAGAATAAGATCTATTCAACTTGCTACTTTGCAGTTGCGTTCCATTATTTCTTTTCAAGCCAGGTCCGTCGAAGTGTTGTTTATGGAGATCAGCCAAGAAACAGGTATGTATTTCTTTGTATGTTTGTCCTATTTTCATGTACTTCATTCATTTTCATGTTCATTAAAAATGCAAAAGTTTGTTGCAGGTTGGATATATATTTACCTACTAATATTGATGATTTGAAGCCAGTGGTGATATTCATAACTGGTGGGGCGTGGATTATTGGGTAAGAGTCGGACACCATTAACTTTAGCTTCTCTTCATTTCCTTCTTTTTGCCTATTATGCTTCCAGTGAATTCTAACAGAAAAGGTTTCGTGCAGGTACAAGGCATGGGGTTCCCTCCTAGGACTACAATTGGCAGAAAGAGACATCATAGTGGCATGTGTTGATTATAGGTAGTTGGCCCTGTTTGAGTTATGAGATGATAGTCCTGATATTAATTGTTAAGCATACTTGTATTATTTAGTCAAGTAGACATGCATGATTAGGTTTAGTGCCAAATACTAGATTATTTGTTTAGCTGGTATCAACCCTTTAGTTGGTTTAGAGAAATAATGTCATCATAAGTACATTAGATGCTAGCAATAGTGCATGATATGCACCTGGAAATTGGCATGCACAAACATTACAGAACGAGGCCAAGTTTACTGCCAATTGTTCTAGAGCTTTCATCTATTTAGAACAAGCTCACATGCTGGCATGTCAATAATACATTCATGTACATGTTTCTTCATTATCATAATAATCATTCAGTTTATTGTTTTTATTATTTTTATGATTGCACTTAGTTATAGGTTGGTGGAGAGTTCCCATTTCAATTGAACCTAGATGTTCACCTGTTTGCAACTTTTCTAATGAGTCCCTTCAATTCGATGTGTGGGTATCATATTGATCTTTTTCACCAGAATATAATGTTCTTAACCGGGTGCAGGAATTTTCCACAGGGGACAATCAGTGATATGGTTACTGATGTTTGTCAAGGAATTGCATTCATTTGCAACAATATTATTGAATTTGGAGGAGATCCAAACAAGTGAGCTGAATTTATTTATTTATTTATGTTTTTCTAAAAAAAATGGATGTTTCTTATAGCTGTTTGTATGATGGGAAATATCATTATTTGATGGAGTATCTGGTCCCAAGTTTTTCTTCTCTATCAGTGTCGAGACTCGTTAATCTGTGACTAGTGCAGGATGCAATCATAATTTGTGAACCATTAGTTCTTTTAACTCAAAGAAATAACTTTTACATTTTGCAGGATTTATCTAATGGGTCAATCAGCTGGTGCACATATTTCAGCCTGTGCTCTCTTGCAGCAGGCAGTTAAAGAATCCAGAGGTGATAACATATCTTGGAGTGTATCCCAGATAAAGGCTTATTTTGGTTTGTCTGGAGGGTAAGCTAATGCAGATTCAGAGATTATATTCTCTTCTTGTTAATGAGTCAATATTTCTAGATTGCACAATCATTGGCATTTTTCGTGTGTGACATCTTGATAATCATGTTGACAGGTACAATTTGCTCAAACTAGTTGATCATTTCCATGGTCGAGGCTTGTACCGCTCCATTTTCTTGAGGTGTTGAATCTCTTCCAGATGCTGTTGCATGCATGTTTTGTACTCTCGTATAAAGTTTGGCCTCTGACAATTCTTTGCTCCATGTGACTGTTTGCTATTCACATCACAGTATCATGGAAGGAGAAAAAGCTTTGGAGGAATTTTCTCCTGAACTAATTATTCAACATCCAAGCACGAGTGGTGCGGTTTCTCTGCTGCCGCGTATTATTCTATTCCATGGTACCGCAGATGATTCTATACCATGTGATGCAAGGTTGGTTTACTGACTTAAGTATGATAGTAAACTACCTTGACTTCATAAATGTAGTGGTTTCTGCTTGCAGTAAATGAATTTAGTTTTATCTAGTTTCCTAGCTTGATAAATTCTGCAAGTGTTTGATTCCTTTCTTAAATATGATTGAATGTGTTCTTGTGTCAAAAGCCTCAAAATAACCACTTGAATGCATATAACCCAGTGGGTCCAATGTGTATGATAGTTACAGATATTGTTATCTTTTTTACTCCATTTAATTCATTATTCATTGCTTGCCCTATTTTCTTAACCGGTGGGAATCGGGTGTTGTGGTCGAAATGACAAAGGTGCGGTCCTGGAAGATGAAAAATCAGGGAAACTGATGCAACACATGCTTCATTATCCAATACACAAATTAGACTGAGTTTAAAATTTTTATGGGGCAAGTTAATTGGGTTGTTGGGAGCAGTGGTTCAATTTAGATTACTTTTCTCTAAAATTTGGCTTTAATTGTGTAAATGTTATGTCATAATCTAGAGGGATGCAGCTATATTCCCAGCCAAAAGCAATTTTCTGCCATTATCTGTAGACAGGGTGAGAGAAATAGTAGCCAAATGAGCTTGTGCGTCTTAAGATCAAATTGGTCATTTTGATTTAAGAGGTATTTTGTGATGAGCTTGTGATTTTGAAGTTGCTGAAGATCCATACTTTGGATGTAAATCTCATCGTATTATTTACTCAAGACTTTCCTTCTGTGAAACAACTGTAGTATATGCCTTCTTCTAACATTACTGTGCTGTATATACAGTAAAACATTTGTGAATGCACTCCGGGAAGTAGGGGCTCAAGCAGATCTCATCTTGTATGATGGGAAAACTCATACAGATTTATTCCTTCAAGTAAGTGATAAAATCTCGTCAAATTTTCTCCTCTATTTGCTTGCTTGATGATCATATCTGATAAAAACTGCAAATATAATGCATCATATACAGAGAGGATCAATTTGTCAGAAACCCAAACATTTTGCTAGATAAATAGAGATATAAGTAGTTGTGATGACATCTCTTAAGTCTTCCTTGGACAGACAAAGTTGTATGTCTATCAACAACACTGCAAGTACATTGGCTTCTGATCCTAATGTCTGTGTTAAAACACAGGATCCTCTCCGAGGTGGTAAAGATGAGCTTTTCGACTATTTGGTCGCCTTTATACATGCTGATGACAAGGAAGCTCTTGCTAGAGATGCTATGGCTCCTCCAAGACGACGATTTGTGCCAGAAATACTAGCAAAATTGGCTGGCCAAGTCAGCCCCTTTTAGTCAGCAGACACGCAGGTGTCGTATTTGATGCTAGCCTGCTAGAGACGGAAGCCCCAGCTGATGATGTTGCTGCTGCCCCAGTCATTTTTCAGCCTTTCAGCCTTTGTACTGATGGGACAACCTTGTGTTTTTCATAAGCATGTTAACTTGTTCTCTGTGTGGTAAAGCTTGTGCGGTTGATTTGATTCTTTGCTTCATGTCACTTGCTCTTGTTTTTTATTTTCTTTTTACCTTTTTCCTTTTCGTTTTCTGTTTTGAGTGTTTGGTATCTGAATCACAACTAAGAGGTTGGTGGAAAATTTAAATGGAGTCCCTACTGTTGCTTTGATTTGACAATTGAGAAAATGAATTAGATTTCACAATTGACGAAAACAGGAAAAGAGAAAACGTCCAGAAAATCTCACTATGTTTGAAGTTGTTTAATGGGAGATAAAAACTAGTGTTTATTGTCAAATCATTTTTCTTTTATATATATATATATATATGAGAGTATGTATATAGTTCTTTTAGTTGTAGAGCCTATAATTAGGGGATTTATTTGGACTAAAAATAAATGAGGCGTTTCAAAACATCATTAAAACTTACAAATCAAATCAAGACAAACATTTATTATGTTTTGGCTCATATCAAAGATGGGCCAAAAATGAAGCCCAACACTATGCTTGTGTGTACGACAGAATTTGAATACTTATATCACATATGGAATGAAATACAAAAAGAAATGTGTGGTGTTAAATTCGGATTGATGGGTATATATTTGACGGAGAGATTTGAAAAAATAATTTCAATTGATTTCAAGTTCAAATAATTCGAAATTTATCAATGCTCAACAACATAGTTTAAATATTAAAATCGAAGAATTTCATATTTTGTAATTATCAAATAAATATAAATGATTTGTTATTAGAAATTTGAAGTTTATGACTTAAAGTTCTCCAATAAAAAATGTGAACAAATTCCGTTGGTAGATGAAATTCGGAAATATTTATAGTCACATACGGGATTTATGCAAAATATGTAGCGAATCGCAATTTAAATTGGAATTACTTTCTTTTTTTATTTGTGATAACTAGTTAATGAAACACATTACTTTTATATACATAAAATAAATAATATTTAAAGTATATCATAAATAAAAATAAAAAACATAAATTAATAAATTAAAATTAAAAAGATCAATTTAAAGTATTATTGATATAACAAAAGAATTGGTGTATTAATATTAAAATGATTAGGAGCCATTTAAAAGAAAAAAAGAGTAATTATAATTAGTTTCTAAAATTATCTAATTATAAATATAATTATCACATTTAAAAATTAATGCAGAAATATCACTGACTATTGTTTGTGAACATAGACAGCCTTGCTTTTTTGTATTAATATCGATTAATTTGAATTATTTGCGTATAAATCTAACTTTGTTATAGGAGTCCAGCAGCCCACAAACCGGAATAAAAAGCCCATTTCTTTTCCCGCCACCAGCATCAGCGGTTAATTAACCGCTTCTTGTTTGATTCCCAGAGCACCATCATTCCATTTCCACCCATAAATGAAGTTTCGTTGTCAACTGTACACACCCATAATCATCCACGTTGAAGATGTCTCTGCTTGTTCACACTCATTCTACTTTGATGATCTTGTTCGTGATTGTACCACCAACTCCCGTTATCTCTGATTACAACTCCAAACATTTGCACAAGTTTTCACCATTCGGACGCTCATTTTCAGGTAGTTTTCTCTCCGTATCTCGCTTTCTGCGGTTTCTTGAAGTTTTCTGATTTCTCGCAAGATATAACTATGTTGATCTTGTCTTATGGGGATGAGAAGTAGATATTGATTTGTTCATGTTTCTTTCTTCTTTCACATTTCTCCTTATTCTGGGTGCAAGTTAGAAATGCTGCTAAATTCTGTGATGGTTTGCCTCTTGATCATGCTTCGTTTGTCTACTTAGAAATCAAGAATTTATAACCGATATGGAGGTGAAAGATGTGGAAGGTACTGATAATGGGAAGAATTGTTTTGCCATCATGATGTTGTCTAAGAGTAGAATGCCTTTCTTGATTTCAGCTGATGAACCTTCCAAGAGAGCTGCTAATAGACTGTTCAAGAACTTCATTGGAGATGATGGGCGGATTTATGCTTGTTCAGGCAGAAACTTTTTTGCCTTTGAAAGCAATGGTTCTATTGCGTGGATGGTACACTTGAGTTATACATGCAACGCAAATATAGCTCCAGTAAATGGTGGGTCAAGAAAGGCAAGGATCTGGGATGAATCTTGTCCAGTTTGAATTTCTGAATTATAACCATCCATTTTGTTGTTTGTGATCTTGGGACATCAGGCTCTATTGTCATGTGCAGACAATGATTGTGATGTTGTCCCATGAATCACTATGAATTATGCATAGGTTATGAATGTTTAGTTTATGGGGTTACTAATATTTGCAAGGCCAACTATTGGCAGATATATTTGGTTGCAGAAAAAAGAGTACTAAAAATCTATCCTTTAAGAATTGGAACTTCTGAACCTGCCGTAGAAGTATTTTTTGGTCCAGGACAAGGTACAGAAGTAACAGGAGAAATTATCGGAGTCTCTGCAAGCATATTCAGCTCATGCGTGGTCATTAACGTTAAGAACCAGGGGCTATTTGCATATAGGTTGTATGGACAACTCGTGTGGAGAGCTGGTCCAGTGCTTAATCAGCACGGATATCTCCAAGGTTGCAGGAATAATATTACAGAGTGCCATTTTACTTCAGTACCTGTGATTGATCACTGTGAAGCTAGTATCTATGTAAGCTCCAATAATAAGTTCATCTCACCTCTTCTTTGGTTACATTCTTAAAGAGAAAATGCCAGCCCTCCTGTCATTCTTCCTTGTTTTAACTATGATTTATGGAATTAGCTTTATCTCGAGTCGTCAATCCTGTGTCAACTGTTTAACCTTGTGCCGTTTTAAATGAGGTGTTTGTGGCACCGAATAATTCATTTACCTTGATGATTTATGTGGGCTGGTCTCTTTTTCTTGCAGATCTCCAACAGTGTAGGGGAGCTATATTCCTTATCAATTCGTGGTCCTTATTTTAAATGGATTCAAGATCTTAGATCATTTGGAAGTACATTTACAATTACTCCTGGAAACAATGGTCGTCTTTATGTTACTATACCAGATGCAGCTCTCGTCCTGGCATTGGATGTTTCCACAGGACACATTTTGTGGCAAGGAAGTATTGGGCCATTAAGTTCAGCAGATTACGAGCCAGTGGTCGATGCAAATGGTAATTGGATTATTGTTCCCTATTAGTTGAGTGACTAATATGATGATTTTCTGATTTCTCTGGTCCAAATACACTTAGTCGGGAGAACTAATTTAAGAAATGTTAAGTACATTACTGATCCATTATTCAAATTATGACTGATCAGCTTATTTAGTAACAGTTGGTTGATGAAGCAGGTTGGATATCTATTGGCTCATTGGATGGATTTCTTTATTCATTTTCACCCGTAGGAGCTCTGAGAAAATTCCCAAAATCTGCTAGTTTGGATTCTGTAATCCAAGTTAATCCTGTACTTGACTGCTCCGGGTATGCGGTTTACATTTCTCAGACGGAAATGGAAGGAAAAATTTCACAGACAATTGCGGAATACACTTATGTATCAGCATTAAAACCGAAAAATGTTGCATTAACTTTGCTTGTTCCAGCTTCTGGTTCCACCTACTGGTCTGGAATTGATCCTGGTAATTCTACTCTCTCTCTGTAGTGCGTGTGTGTGTTTGTGCATGCATGGAGAGCGTTTATGTTATTTCGTCATTCTATTTTCTTTCTGGTTCAGAAAAGAAATCTGTTTCAGTAGCCGTAATTCATGTTTTGAACAAGCAGGTAATTTTTTGGTCAAGCTGTCCCAGAGTGATCTGCAACATTTTGTACTGGATGAAAGAACTCTTCTGGCTTTTTTTGCTGCTTCAAGTAAGTTGGTCTCTTTCACAATTATACCTTGCAGTGTATATTTCCACACTCATACAACTAAATAAGTGCTTTCTTTCAAGCAAAATTATGAGAACACTCTCCTCCAGAGTTCACAAATAAACAATCAAAGGACATACAGGATGAGCCTTAACCATTTAACTTTTCTGTCATGCAGGAAACGGCAACCCATTGCCTTGTCGTAGCACATGTAATACTCTTTTTGCCGGCTACATTAGCTTTTGCTTTCTTAGCTGAATTAAGTTCCACCTGTAAGTTCCTTACATCATGGTGCCCCTTTTTTGGCTCCAGGCCAGAAACTTGTGTCTAGCTGCTCACAAGTGAAGCCCAAGAGCATAAGCATCTACACAGGCAAGTTTAACACAATTTCTCTTTGCTGCTAATATCATAATAAAAAAGTTCATGTCTGACATTTTTCTTTATGCAGGCAATGAGAGAACAATTATATTGTTTCTCTTAATTGAATCAGTAGTTTTAGTGTTCCTTGGAGCAGTAGTACGATATTGCTGCATCTTTTGGAAGAAGAAAAAGCTTCAAGGTCTCAACCTGGGGAAGTTTCTTGAAAAAAGAGTAAGCATAAGATTTGCATGTTCTTTCACATTATCATTTTCATGCATACCTTAACTGATCCACACTCCACATATTCATTCTTGTTTCTATGTAGCGTTCCCTACTATCCCAAAAGAAAGCATTCGACAGAATGATCACAGATCTGGAATTGAAGGCTTCAGAAGAAGCAGTAGCCAACGAAGTGCTTGAAACACTAAGTGATTTGGTTAAAGAAAGAGAAGACATCAAGAGAAAGCTCTCAACAACATACAGTTTAGGCAGAGACGGAGAGAAATCACGTTCCAAATTCCTCTTACCGTTGCGTTATGGCAAATCCAGGAGCTACTCATTTCAAGGCTCCAAGAACGAGAGTATTACGATATTTCACACACTTAGTGAAACTACTTCTTCTGGGGACTACAGCAGCAGCCCCATTGAAGAGGCTGACAATCTTCTCTCTGAAAATGAAGAACTTGTTCCTGATGCAAAGGCAAACGAAAAGGGAAAGGCTCCTATTGAAGTTGAAAGCTCAAGTGATGATGAGATTCATGAAAACGAGTACGTTGCTGATGAACCTTCAGCTTCGCAACGACTTGTACATCCATTGTATTTGGAGGATTCTTGCAGTGGAATGGAGAAGGCGAAAGTGAATGATGATGTAAATGGTATGGGAAATACAGACAGTGGAAATAGAAGGTTAAGGAGAAGAACCATGTCCTTCACTAACTAGCTACCTACTGCCTACTCAAACAACTTCAGGTCACTTTGGTCTTTCATGTAGTGAATTTGTGAATGTGATCTGGGCTTTAATATAAGTGTGAGGTTTGAGGAAATTTGGCTGTGAATTTCAGATATATACAATGGTAACTATATGGTAAAAAATAGAGTAAATGGTAGCTTTGAAGTTTTACTAGTTTTCTTTGGATTTTTGTTGGGGTAATCTATGTATTAATTTGATAGTAATACTTAGTTTCTATTTTGAGATAATTACACAGGATTTTAAAATTTGATATAATTACAAATAAATTTATTATGATTTGAAAAATTAAATTTAATAGTCTTAATATCTGTTTCCATCTAACAAAAAAATCGTTTCCTTAGTCAAATATTAGCAAAAAAGTTGAATAAAAATTTATATATTATTGACTTATTCAAATGTAATTTAATAAAAGAAATATTATTTTATGTAAATAAATCAATAATAAGTATTTTAAAATAATTATCCTCGTGAGGGGAGTTGTGCTAGATTCCAAGAAGTGTGTTCTAATTACAGAAAAGTTACATTAGTTTAATATATTTTGTTAATGAAATTTATTGTATAATTGATTATGAATGAATGATTGATTGGTCCTAAGACTTTTGGGTACCTCTCAATTAATTATTAAAATCCAAAATAAAAGAAAGGCGGCCGCGACCTTCCCGAATCTCGACTCGAGTATCTATCTCCCTCTCTCCTCTCCCCCTCTCTCTCGCACATATACACAGACTTGCAGAGATACGGATTTCTTTGTCGTCTTTAATTTCAAATCTCGGCGCCTCAGCTGAGCTCAGTGGGCTGGCGGCTTTGCTTTGCTCATTGCTGAAGTCTCTCTCAGATTCTCAGTTGCCGCTGCATTCAGTAATTCCTAATTGACGGGTAATTGGAAACCCTAATTCGGAGTTTACTTCTTCTTCTTTTTCCCTCCCCTGATTTTACGTGAGACTGAGTAATACGAAACAATCGAGTTAAGGAAAGCCCTGTTATTGATTTGAGTTAATTCTTCTTCTTCTTCTCTCTCTTTTTTTTTTTTTTCCTTTTTTGGGTTTATTTAGTTCTTTTTTGGTTTTTACATTCGGAAGGCCATTTTTTGCTTTGTTGAAAGACTGGGCTTCTATGGGTTTCTACAATCTCCAAACTATGAAGTTACGGCCTTTAGGGTTTCGGGATTCTATAGGATTGGGTGTTTTAATATTTTGGTCGTGTGACTTAACTGGGTCTCCCATTCTTCGCTGTCAAAGGCAATTCTTTTTCGGTGACTGGCGTATTTCTTTCAAAGTAAATTAATTCTGTTTGTTGACATTCAAGTTTTTAGCATTGTAGTTGAAACAATAGTCTTGTGTTAAACATGAATTTCATACCCCATCTACTTTTGTATTTAAATTTCTTATTCCATGCAGGAAAATGCCACCTTTAGCCTTGTTACATTTGTATTATTTGAATTTCCTGATTTTTGTCATTGTTTCAGGCTGTGAATGGTACATGAGAACAATCGTTTCTTGCATTTCTTTGAGTGAGAGTTGTGTGCATCTGTAAATGACTTCTGAATGGTTCCCATTTGAGGATTCAAAAGACCGTGTAGAAGATATTAGAAATCAGCACGTTGCCGAATGGCAAGAGATTTTGACTTGTCTAGTTCACATCCTTTACATTGAGATTGTTTGAATGTTAACTTTATCTGGTGGCTGAAATGTCTTAGCTCCATCTGTATGTCATCAACAATTCTGCAATCATCTGTCTCTGAAAATCTGAGTATTAAAGTTTTTGTGTTTATTTTAAGACGCCCTTGAATAGATAACTTTTGTTCAGATCTGAAATATGTGCCTATTGATGCAGTTTCAACTTACCCAGAGGAGATAACCCATGCTATGGAGACTGAGGATTTAACCAAACTTCCCGCTTCCAGTAATTCTGAACATGGAAGTGAGAATGATGATCAATATGAATCTGGTTGTGAAGCCATTAAATCTGATTCTCCACCTCTAAATTCTGAGGCACTGGATGAGATTAATGGGGATGCCACTGGAACCATGCTGGGTGGTGTACATGAAAATATTGGAGCTTCGACAATGACCGACTGCAAAAAAGATGCAGGAAACAGCACCCGTGTGCTGCCGGTTGGCTTTGAATTTACAGAATCAGTTGCTGTAGTAGAAAATATATCTGTCAGCTCTGTGCATGTTGAAAATGGATCTCCAGCTGTTAAAAGTGAAATCAGTTTGAGCAATCATAAGAATGATGAAACCTCTTTAGGTAAAAGGGAGATAGGTACTGCTGGTTGTATCCTTTTCCGAGCTTTGTTTGATTACGTCTATGTCATACATGGAGTTCAGTCTCGGTAGGAGTTTGAGAGTTCATTTTGTATTTGTTATTTTTCATGTTTTTCTCCTCTTTCTGTGATTCACCTAATCACCAATATCCTGGTTCGATACTTTCCATAACTTAACCTTCCAGCTTTATCTGGTGTTAAGAGACCCCGAATAGCACTTGATGAGCAGCAACCTTCAGTGCATGTAATCTATAACTCTTTGCCCAGGTATATTACTTCTATCAGTCATTTTGCTTAGAATGGTAACACAATCTCATAAACTTCTGTATCATTCTCAGAGAAAGTAAACAAAAGCTCGAAGAGCTATTACAGCAGTGGTCTCGGTGGCATTCACAAAGCTGCTCAACATCTGATGTAAGCTTGTTCTTTCAATATTGTTCACTTATATTTCTGCATAGTATAGTTGGTATAGGCCAATGCTTCTAATCTTTGCTATAACTTACAATGGTTTAGCTGATGTGCAATTATATCATACCCAGGATTCGAATTTAGTGCTGGAATCTGGAGAAGAGACTTACTTCCCAGCTCTCCGTGTTGGCTTGGATAAGCCTTCTGCAGTAGTATGATTCTCTTCCTGCTATACTTTTGAGGTTTAATCGAGATGACTTGACTTGACCTTTGTCAGTACTCCATGTATTTCAGCTATTTGGAAAAAGTAACTACTGCCTAATAGAAGCCTAACTTTACATTCCATATACTTAAGCAACCTTGGAAAAAAGACTCGGCAACTTTTTCCCCTGTAAAAGAATTAGCAGAAACTGCGTAGCATTAGTACATTCTAATTTCTGAGTATCAAGGAGAAAATTGAGAAATTGGCTTGCTCAGTCTTTTTTCAGACCCAATTATCAAGCATTGGGTTGATGAATATATATGCATCATTTATCAAATTTTGCTAACATCAGTTGCTATATCCAAAATAGTTTTTTTTAATACACCGTTTTAATATTGCTTTATGTCTCCTTTGCAATCCAAAAATGAGATACTTCGTCAGAAAGAACATATGTTATATTCTCGTATTATTCTGATGTTTGTTGGGTTCATGAATACCTTTGCATCCTACTTTAATCATCAAGAAATGATTTTTTATATTTGTTTTTATTTATAAATTGCATGTAGACCTTTTGGGTGGATAACCAAACAAAGATACAGTCAAGTAAGGAGTTCATACCATTGGATGGCACTTCTGTTCCTCTCTATGATCGTGGATATTCTTCAGCTTTGACTTCAGTTGATGGTTCCAGCGGTTTGGACGGGTATGCTTATTTTAGTCGATTTTAGAGTTGGTTGGTGTGTGTTAAATGACTTAGGTTGAAAATCCCTTCTTTCGCTGTATGACCCTGAAAAGATTTTTTTTTCTGGCAGTCCTTCCATCTTTTCTTCTGACCTTTGTTTGTCTTACCTTTATCTGTTCGAGTAACACTGTTAAATATGCCAAGTGGTGTGATTACTTTCACCTGATGTGGAACTTTCAAGTTCTGTCTCTCTTGTGGGGGTGTGTGTGATATGAAAATGACGCATGTTGACTTGGTACATACAGTTTGTGTATGGTACACGGCCTTACAAGAAGACATAGAAACCCACAGCTAGCATAAAGTTATATACCGAATCAGTTTCTTATAAACGGTTTGCAGTTTGTGAATCATAGGTGGACTGGAATTATACTCACTGACTGGTCAGTCATTATGAGATTTATGGATTAGTTGAAGAAACAAAGGCATAACATTGTCCAATTATTTACTAAGAGTTCTATAAAATCATCGCATGATCCCAATCTGATATCTTCATTGGTTCTGCAGAGGAGTGGAGAAACTGGAGACCTCCCGTTGTTTTAACTGTGGTTCATACAGCCATGCACTGAAAGATTGCCCTAAGCCACGTGATAATGTTGCTGTCAATAGTGCTCGGAAACAGCACAAATCCAGACGAAATCAACATGTTAACTCTCGTAATTCGACTCGGTATTATCAAAGTTCTCGAGGAGGAAAATATGATGGCCTGACACCGGGTGTGCTTGGTGCTGAAACACGAAAACTTTTGGGCCTTGGGGTAAGATAAACTCTTGTTCTAAGTGGAAAAAGGTGTTCTTCATTATTAGTGGTATGTCAGCCTGAGCTATTGTTAAGTAGATTGTTGGTTGAATACTCAAGTTGCTGTTGAATCTGTGAGATTATCTTCTGCATTTACATTCTCAATTTTGTTTTATAGGAGCTTGATCCACCTCCATGGCTTAACAGAATGCGGGAAATCGGGTATCCACCTGGCTATTTAGGTAAATATGGAACCATGCTGAGAATGCACTTGTCCTTGTACTCTGTTACATCTTTATGCATTTGACATTCATCCAATTTCTGCTTCTTTTGCTCATTAAGGTTTTCACTTCTAATTTTGTAGATCCAGATGTTGAGGATCAGCCTTCAGGGATTACAATTTTTGGTGATGAGACAAATCATGAAGAAGGTGAAGAAGGGGAAATTCTTGATAGCTACATGGAGCCACCTAGGAAAATGACTGTTGAATTTCCAGGGATAAATGCTCCAATCCCAGAAAATGCTGATGAAAGACTCTGGGCGCCAGTCTCTTCAACTGTTAATCCATCTAGCGAGCACCCCCACCACAGAGATAATCACTCATCTGAACATCTCAGAGGACACTACTATACCGAGCAAAGGAATAATCACTCATCAGAAAATCTCAGCAGAGGACACTATTACACTGAGAAAAGGTGGTTTGGGGAAATGGAAGATGATGGCCCTCCTGGCTGTGAACCTGGAACTAGCCCTTCTCTATCAAATCATTTCCGTAGACATGGTGATTATGACTCTAGTCACCACTCCCAAAGTCCACAAACGAGTCAATCGATACCTTGGAGCCCTAGTATTGGCAGATCCTTCTCAGACAGAGGTAGAAAAAGCCCTCTAGTACAGGATCGTTATGGTTCTTCAAACTATGGTCATTATGGTACTTTCCCATATTCATCTCCCAGATAAGACTGCGTCCATAAAACTTCTTGAACGTATTTGGTTAGTGGCTGGATAGTGACAGCTGTCCTTTGTATTCGGTTCTATCACAAATCATAAGTAAGGGACAGCATAATCCTTCATCCGAGGAGTCAGAAAGCATAAAAAGGGAAGATTCCTCGCATTTTGAACTGCGGATGGCTGTTGGGATGAGAGAGCATCTGCAGATAGCTACGAGGTATATTTCTCGTTGGTGTAATTTTGAGCACAGCTGTTCATGTGAAGATGTCTAAGCAATTCTGGCTGCGGGTACATTGTACATTTGGCATCTTGGGACTTGTTATATGAGAGCTGCGAAAGACATGCATTCTCCGAATTGTACATTGTACATTTGGCATCTTGGGACTTGTTATATGAGAGCTGCGAAAGTCTCCGAATTGTCTCGTGGTAAACGCACCATACTTGTTAACTGTCACTCTACACTTCAATGTTGATGACATTAGTTAAACTTAGCTGTACTTTTTGACGACACGCCATACATGTTAACCCCAACTGTACACTTCAATACTGATGTTAAGTTTAAATGTATTTTTTGAACTCTTCTTTTCACAAAAATCTCTTAGGGCATATGTTTATGAATAATGTCCAAGGAGCAAGAACAGATGAGAATACGATAAAGACTACAGGGAACCACCACCCATCAAAACCTCGTGTCATATTAGAAAGGGGCTTCAACCGGGATTTTAATGAGTTTCAGAACCAGTAGATATTTCTTACCATGCCCATTAAGAATTTCACCTTCAATAATCAGATTAGACATGAAATTGCAATATTTTGTACAACATCGCAATCAGCAGTACTGCAATGTTGATCGGCGAACTCGATTTGCCTGATAAGTTCACAAATTCACGTTGGGAACAGAACCTAAGATCTTAAGCACATTATTACCACAATAAAACCTGATTCACTGGGAACAGTAGCAAGCATGGCATAAACAAAGCTCTAATACACAAAACAGGAAGAAAGAAAAGGAAAATGTGAGTCCAGTGTCAGTAGGTGCACTGTCCAAGAATGCTACAATTTATCTATGCAGAAATTGTACACTAACAAACCCCAAATAACGAGTGGGAGAAGAAGGGGGTGCTATTAACTGCTCCAGCCTGAATTGATTTCTTTTTCATAGGTGATATTTGCAAACTAATACACACAAGTTGAAACTGCAAATCAAATTGGCATATGCTAAAAAGTCAATACAATTAAGACGATGTAGTTGGTCAGTTTATGTGGTGAGGAAAGTCCAGAGCTTCTTCCCGATAGAAACCTCACCAGGATGATCAACCTCATCATCATCCCCATCGTTATTGTCATCTTCTCCCCCAAGGCTCTCACTTTTGAACTCTTCGTGACTATAGTCCCTGGCTCCTTCTGCCATTCCATTCACCTCACTTCCCACCACATCATCCACAGAAGTATTTGTTGTGTCAACACGCCCACCATGGGCGTCTCCTGCAATTTTGAACTGTACATACAACAAAAATGGTTAGGAGGTGCAAAGACCTCACAGTTTCACAGCATCAAAATCAAATTCCAAAAAGAATTAGGTGTTCTCCATAAATATGCAACCTAAGCTGAATCCTTGATGATGCAAACTCAGCACTTACAGGACTGTCTGCAGAAAACTCACTAGCAGCCCAATTGCTTCTTACAGGCTCATCACCATCTCCATCCCTAAATCTTCTAGGAAGTGCAGCTGCTGCTCCGGGTTCATTAACTTCTTCCCTTGAAGCTCCACCAATTTCAACATTCTCTGATTGGTTAGCTTCAGCACCAGCCAGTTGGTTGGGTTCTTTTTCCTTGCCCCTCCCTACTCGAGGTAAGGATCCATTAGCCACTGTTCCCACTGATCTGCGAAGGAAAAATGTTAACTTTGTGAATATCTCATGGATGGACATTTCCGTTGAAAGACAAAGGCAATAAAGCAAAAAGATGACCAAAATATTAGCTACTAACAGGTTCAGAAAAAGTAGGACCTCTTGCATCGATTAGCTCAGATTCTAAGTTATTGACTAGCACAAATCTCAATACACATATGGGGATGTAACCTCACACCAACTAAATTATGTCACTGACTTGAATTCAAGGAAATCCAAGCAAAGCAGGATAAAATTGTTCCTACACAGCTGTGGTCCATAACTATGCTGTTCACCCAGAGCCAAAAAATATAACTCCAAGTATAATGACAGTGTTTTGATTTGGTAGCAGACAAATCTACATACTATGTTTAGTTATAACCACATTGGTTCTAAGGGGTGAAAGACATGATTGGTTGAAGTCATAGTTGGCTGCAGAATGAACCTTAAAAGCATATGACTTCAGTCTTAAACTTATGAAAAGTCATAATACAGAATGGGAAAAGTTGTGACTTACTTTTTGGGTTGGCGGAGATTGTACCGTTTCTGACCAAGGCTTGGTTCAGCTGCAACAACTCTCTGTCGCCTCCTCGGGCGATCACCATCCTTGATGCTGTCCGAATGACCTTCAGTTTGACTGTTACTTGCTGTACGATTTCGCTTTCTTATATTCTTTGGAGTTCCAACAAGATCTGATTCTGCTTGGCTATCGTCATTTGTGTAAACAGAATTCTCCACATTACCATTAGTTTTAGAACCATCAACTGCAGCCTTCACGGATCGTGCTCTATTTGCCCCAGGCCTACCTCCCTTGCCAGGTCGGCGTTGTGCCTTCAGTTTGGAATTTTGAGAATTTTCTGGGACACTCAGTGGATCTTGATCAACTGATAGTGCTTGACCAGCCTCAACCTCCCTAATGGCACTATCAGATTCAACTATTTGGAAATCAAAAGAATCATTTACTACTTGCAAAGACGCTTCTGGCTCTTTTTCACCACTTGGCAATGTTTTTGGTGAACGCACAACTTGCTTATCAGAAAGTGCTGAAATACCCATAGGATCCGGCGCATAATCAAGTTCTAGTTTCTTTCCTGGTGAGAACTTAAAAATCTTGGAGGTACACTTCCGGAGCCAAGAAATGGTTCCACCAGCACTAGGAGATCCTGAATTAACCAGACCAGGGGATGATTCAGCACCAAACCTCTCGACAGTGCCCTCAGCTACCTCCTTCAGATAATTCTCTGCTACCCTTGGCAGTGGAGGGGCCTCAAGGTTTTCCAGTTCAGTTAAGGGATGAAGATCAGACAGCACAAACTCACGAATAGTCTCTCCACAAGTGTCGCAGTTCTTCTGTTTCTCAGCAAATGCAATGAAGCGTTCTCTTTCCTTAATGAACTGTTCCCTTTGATCTTTCAACTTCTGGCTCAAGCCAACAAGTTCCTCAATATCTTTTTTCATCTCATGCTGCTGTGCCTCTACATGCTTCTTGTTCTGTAAAATTTCCAGTTTTTCTTTCTCTATCCGAAATCTTTCCAACTTCATCTCTTCCATTTCTCTTCTGGCTACTTCCCTCAAGTAATTAATATTGTTAAGTTCCATTTCCTTCTCTTGCTCAAACGTCTTTTCCTTCTCATGCAAATGAGTCTCTATCTCTTCCTGCTTCCTCCGCATTTCAGTCTCAAGTTCTTGTTTCCGCATTTCAAAATCATGAGTCAGTTGACTTTTCTCACTTTGGGATTTTTCAGCCAAAATTGACTTTTCATGATCCATGCTGGCAGCAAAAGAATCTTTTGCCAATTTAAGAGCTTCCAGTTCCCGCTGTACATACTGTTGTATTTCCAGCTTCTCATTGCGTAGCCTCTCCTCTTCAGAATGTCTTAGTTTTTCCAAAGATCTTTTCTGTTCAAGAACGTCCTCTTCTTCTTTCTTTATCTCAGATCTTTTATCATCCAGCTCTTCCCATTCTTTCTCAAATTTCTCCTTTGCTTCCTTCAAATCATCTGCTTCCTTCATAAGTTCCTCGCTTTGGAATCTGTATTTATCTATCTCCTGTTTCAGTTCAGATTGCAGGCGAGCAAGTTCAGTTCGTTCTTCTTCAGTTACTTTTAGCTGTTCTCTCTCCTCATTTAATCTCAGCTGCAGTTTCTCAGAGTCGACCTTCAGATTCTCAAGCTCATCTTTGACTCTAAGTAGGTCTTCCTTTTCAGCAAGCATTTGTTTTCTCTCTTTCTCCAAGTTTTTCTCTTCCACTTTAAGAGACTTCTCTCTTCCCCTGAAATCTTTTAATTTGGAATCAAAATCCAGCTCTTTCTCCCTCACTTTCTCCGATTTCTTTTCAATTGCCTGTTCTCGTTTCTTCAATTTCTCTTCCACATGTGCAATTTCAGCTTCCTTTTTCTCCACTTCAACCAGTTTGTTTTTCAACTGGTCATCATGCTCCTTTCTCTTCTGCTCCATCTCCAACTCGAACTCCTTCTGCTTTTCAGTCAGGATGCTCTTATGCTCATCCACCAGTTTCTGAATCTCCAACTGCATGTCACAAAGCAAAGTAATTGGAAAGCAATCAGAGCCACAAGAGAGAATGAATAAGAATTGATGTCAACAAATATTCTCCGTAAAGGTAAATCATATAGCTGTTAGCAACTGGACAACAGAACATATGCCAAAGACACTGACAAACATGGACCTTAAAACTCAAGAAAAAGCTAGACTTAGTAATCAACATGTCTTTGAAACCTAATGAATCAAATGAAGAAGTACTCACTTTTTCTCTAGTGTTCAACTTTTCTTCCAATTCCAGCAATTGTTTCTCTTTCTCCTCTAGTCTCTTCTTAACATCATCAGCTTCCTGCTTCAAATTCATCAATAGTTAAGGAAAGCAAACCAGAATATCAGCACCAAAATTATTGAGTGAATAGAAGTAAGATATGAACTTGCCTTCTCCTTAAGAGCTATGCTTGCTAATCTGCTGCTTATATCATCTTCTTTGTTCTTCAAAGTTGAATTAGAAATCTCAATCTTCTTTCTTAGTTCTTCAAGGTCATTCTGTTTTTCCTTCAAAACCTTGTCATTCTCATTCGCCCTTTCCTCTCTTTGGTTCAGCAATCTTCTACTATCAGCGAGCCTCTCCTCTGCTTCCTGTAATTTTCGTTCCCACTCTCGCACGTCTTCCCTTTGTTTAGATAGAGCAGTATCATGTGCTTCACGCCTGAGAATACAAGACTTTCATGTCAGACTACAATTATATACTAGGGTAAATCCAGAGAGCAATTAACAAAGCAAGAAAGGAATATAACTTTAAGAAATAAGAGCCTCAAACATACTCTGTGGTGAAGAAAGACCGTTCTCGCCGAAGCGCATTTTCTTGAGCTTCCAACTCATGCAATTTCCTCTCGATTTCTGAGCTCTTCCTGCTCACCTCAGCAAGTTTGGCATCAGCTGCATGGAATTTTGCTTCAACCTCCAATGATTTCTCTTCGACACTGGTGACTAATGCATTAGCCTCAGCTAGTTTGGAATCAGCATTGAACTTAATTGCAGCATATTCTGAGCGCATCTCACGTAAAGCCTTCTCAAGCTGCGGCAAACCATAAGATCAGAACTTACTTAGCTATGAGTAGTTGGATCTAATTGGAGATGGTTCCAGCTTATTAAAATCACTACTTTCTTTGGTATCACTCATGAACGGATAAGAAATTCTTTAGAAAAATGCTGGACCATGTATTTTCAGTATATGTAGTCTGAATTTCACAAAACAATAGAAACAAGACATCACCAGACCCATTTCCTACATTCACCTTTAGCACATCCCCAGCTGATTCATCTGCATGTAAAATAGGATTTTACATAGTATGTAATATGTTAAATGACAAAAACACACATGCATTTGTATAGAACCTTTCTTGCAACTTTTATGTAGACCTTCTACAAAATAGCAACCTAGTGGTAATACCATCCTCTTTGACAGAGTCAATTAACAATTTAAGTTATAAGAAAATTCAGGTGCCTACGCTCAAAATGAAAGCGAAAGCATGTCTAGTAAAATAATTTGGAAGGCACATCTTACATCGAGCACACACTGCCTTTCAACACCTAGTGCTTTCTTTAAATTCTCTTCCCGCTTCTCCACCTCGGACAATGCACTTGAATGAGCTGTTTGATCTCTTTTTAGAGTATCAGTCGTCTCAGCTAAAGCTTGCCTTAGTTCTTCATACTTCACTGCCCACTCCTTTTTCTCAATCAAAAGAAGGCCCATATTGTACTGATACTCAAAGAGCTGCATGAAATCACAAGATTTAGAAGAGTTACACAGAAAGAAAAAACCGCTAACAGTTCAAATTGCTTGTAACTTTGGAGGATTTAGAGACTGAACGAGGCTGAAGACAATTAACACTAGTAAGCACCTCAAAACTGTCATGAAAGGAACAACCTGAGTTACAGAAGAAGTTGCTGAACTCAAACTGCCAAAAGGTTCCAGTTGAGCAACAAACAACGTTACAACAAATATGTAGGAAGGTCCAAAGTTGGTGGGAAAGACAAGTCCGACATGTTGACTGCTCATTGGAGTAGTGAAGCTATTCATCATGATGCGGTAGTTCCAACTTTCAAATAAGTTATCAATGAAGAGGTTATATTTTCACTGGATCCTCTGATAACCATTTACTTTAAACTTAGGGAATAAAAGGAAAAATCAACAGCATAAACGGAAAAGTAACCGCAGAATGTACCTTTGTTTTACTTCCATTCTACTTTAGTAGTTTCACTGATAGAAGCCCCGCTCATCACCAATTTTTGCTATTTTATTAAAAAGCTCGAGGAGTCTAAAAGTTGTCAAGATGTAAACTTCCTGAAAGTTCTCCACTAAAATTCACAGGATTTATTTGGTGATAACATTCCCAATTACGCAACTAAAAGGAGAACGTAAGTGAATTTTCTGAAATATGCTATTGATCTGATACTACGATGCTATATACCAAGTCTAGAAAACCAAACAAATGGCTAGACAAGAAAAGAACACAATTAAAACAGAGAGTTAAAAAGAAGATGGATAGGAAGAAGAAGAAGATAAAATAATTAAGCGCCGAAACATAAACAGTTGCTGACCTCGTTCTCGAGCTTCGAAGCCCTCTCAGTCAACGACTCCTGGTCCATAACCCCATCGCCCTCGAGAAAAGTCACAGCTTTGCCTTTTGCTAATACCTCACCATTCGTCGGGCTTATCTGGTTAGTGGCCGAACCTGGTCCAGGAAGAGACCCATTCTTTTGTCCCGTTGCGCTCCTCGGCGCCAGAGACCAAAGCTTCTGCGGCGTAAACATTCTACAGCGGTTTTGCAGATCGCAAACCCCAACTTGATCAAAAACAAAAGATTTCACTGAATGGAGCAGGGAGTTTGAGTAGTGAGATGTCAAGCGAAACCCTAAATTCCAGGGAACCCTGAGGCGGACGCGAACAGAGTTCCCAAATTCCGGCGAATAGGATGTTGTTAAATCCGGTAACGTCTGGAAACCAACTTTCTCTCTCTACCTTTCTTTCTCTCTCCTGCCTTTTTTCCCCCACACCCACAGCCACCTTTCGTGGTGCGCGCGGATCACTCACGTTCTTCTAATTTCCCCCTCCTATTTTATGCCCCCCGACAGCAATTCTCCCATCCGAAATCACCTTCCTGCCCATCCCCGCACCTCCTTTCTTAGCCGTTGCTCAGGGTATTCCCGACATTTACCAGGGCCGCCTTTCTGTGAAGAACGTGGGTGGCTTGGCAGCGTACATATAGTAGGACGAAATTACCCTTGAACCGATAGGCTCAGTTCTGGGACGGTCACCCTGTAAAAACCGAGAAATCTGAGGGCATTATGTAATAAAACGGATATAGTAAGGGAATATACTGAATTGTAATGCCACGGTGTATGTGGGCTGTTTGGGAAGCTTTGGGAATGGGGCAACTGGCTTTAATGACCTGACTTGAAGATAAGCCCTTTAATTTATTCTTCTTTTTTTTTCAAGAATATAATATAAAAGCTAGAATTCTTGCATTAGTCTTTTGTTTTTATTTGTTATTTGGGGGCCCACTCTATTCTTGGAGTATGCTTTTTTCCAAAGAAAATATATTAATTGGTCTCTTTTTGTAGGCTAATATCACATTTTTGTTTAATTACTAATGACATGGTAATTACCAACTTTTGAGATTAATGGACGTTGATTTCTGATTAATTTGAGACCAATGCTGATTTAATTAAAAAGATACAAGTTTCTTTGTCTGCGGGTCAAATTTTTGCTAGCTTTTCCTTCTTATTTACGGAGTTGCCAAACAACCCTTCCCTTGGAAGTCAAAAGTCAACTAATCCTCAGAGCTCAGCCCGTCAGCTTTGGCCATCAGCGCAGTAGTCTGTTTTTCTTCTTTCTTTCTCTTGGCGGAGATCTGAATACTGGTGCAAAACCCCTCGTGCCCAATCTCTCCAGGATTCGAATTCTTTGTTGACCGAATAGATTGTCTTTCTTTTCCTAGAATCTTCAAATGGCGGTACCGCGGGTGCGGTTCCCGATCTTTCCGGTGGTGAGAGTAATCGGAATTGTTGTCGCCGTACTGGTTTTAGTATGGACCGTGCATTACAGGGGCGGATTGGCTCTAATATCAGAGAATAAAGATCTCATTTTTAACGTACAGTTCCTCTTTTTCTTCTTTAAATTCTTTCTTATGTGGAGTTCAAAATTTCGCTGGTTTATTTGGGGATTTTTGAATGGAGATCAAATTGAAATTGTGTTCTGTTTCCTAAATGCTGTCTCGAATGGAATAAATTATTTTTGTTTGTTCTCAGGTTCATCCTGTACTAATGGTGGTTGGCCTTGTCGTCCTGAATGGCGAAGGTACGAACAGAATGGAAAACACCATTAAACCAGTCTTTAATACTTGGGTCTTACCTATCTTCTTCTGAATAATAAAATTTGAATAAACAAGAGTCTGTTGAGCCATCTAATGGATGCATTTCGGTTTGTAATTCGTTGTCTATTGTGTGATCTATTATGAATTAGCTGTGTTTAATTGCGTTGTGGAAGGGTCCTTTCTTTTATTTATTTATTCGAGTTAAAAGTTTTCCTAGTTTTGTAATAAATTCACTAACAGCGCTAGACTAAGAAAATTACAGCACCATCTGCTGGATTGTCTTGCTGCCGTTGAAAGTTGTTTGTAGAATCAAGAGAACTTGTACACATATTCATAGTGTATGCTGTTTTCTCCTGAAAAATGATAATTTCTTGGTGAAGTGCATGTGCAAGTCAATGTAAAGTGTGATGCATGTGATTATGTTGTGACCTCATGTATTTGTATGCAGTTAGTGTTCTTTTCTTGGATAACTTATGCAGTTAGCTATTGGCTTTCTAGAAGGTACTTTTGCTGATTGTCTGCTCTTGAAACGTAATTATTTGTTCGTGTCTTTGACGAAGGGCCATTAGATTTGCTTAAGTGGCATCCATGGTTAAAAATGTCTCAAATTCAGTGTAGATGGAGTACCATTCCAATCTTATTTTTGACATATTTGCCTTCGGAAATTCTCTGGTCTGCTGTAGCATGATTTTTGTGCATGAAGATTCTGTTTATTCATACAGGATCTGTCACTGATAAAGAACAAATGTAAGATATTTGCATTTTCTCACTTCTTTACTTTTGAGTGTGTACCTGCCTCCTTTCTTGGTCTCCTTGCATTTTGTTGGATATGGATCTGGACTTTTCACTTGTTTTATTTTCCTTGGACCTGCTCTTATGTAAGAGGGTGTATATATCTGTCTGTGTGTGGACTTGCTGTCCTTTTAGACTACTAATGTGTCCCTGTTTACCAAGAACTCTTGGAAATATGTTTTAATTCTTGGCATAGATTTTTGCAGCAATGCTAGCATACAAGAGCGTGTCAGGAACAAAAAGCTTCAAAAAATTAGTTCACCTTTCCCTGCAATTCCTGGCTTTCTGTTTGAGCATCATCGGACTATGGGCTGCGTGGAAGTTTCACATTGACAAAGGAATTGATAACTTCTATAGTCTCCACTCATGGCTGGGCGTAGCCTGTCTTTTCTTGTTTGGACTTCAGGTAATCATTTCAGAATTATGATGAGTTGAAATTATAATAGCTTAATTTGCAAAGTTCTCGTTTGCACAGCGATGTAGCAATTTTCTGATCTCATCAATTAATTTATATAGTAACTTTTTTGTGTAGTGGGCTGCTGGATTTGTGACCTTTTGGTATCCTGGTGGATCAAGAAATAGTCGAGCAAGCCTGTTGCCGTGGCATGTGTTTGTTGGCATTTACATTTATGCTCTAGCTGTAGCCACCTGCACTACTGGTTTTCTAGAGAAGGCAACATTTCTCCAAACAAATAAAGTAATATCTCGTTACTCAATGGAGGCGTTGCTGGTGAATTCGTTGGGGATCTTGATTGTTGTTTTGGCTGGTTTCGTGATTCTTGGGGTTGTTTCACCCGTGTATGGAAAAGGAGATGTTCCAAGAGGAATAGCTGAATAGTGTCCTGAAAGTCAATTGGAACCGGAATCAAGATTTCTCAAAGTTCCTGCAGTTTGTTTCTGAGAGTTGGGATTTGGAGGGAATAGGATTAAAAAGACAGAAAATGATGAATATTTTCTATTTTATAGCATCAAAGAAATGCAAATGGCCAAGCATTATTTGCCATTGAGTCGGCAATTTTTCTTCTTTTCATCTGGATACAACAATTTTTTAATTTTGGTCTGCCTTTGGGATTTATGAACTGATTTATTGATTTTATTGCATCTAATGGAGGTTTTAGGAAGCTTCAAATATAGTTACCGTAATTGTTGCTCGATACAATCGGAACACATTTTGTTAAGAATTTATGCAATTGCCGAAAGTGGAAACATTGACCTGGTGTTTTTCCATCTCTATCATTCGTCAGTATGCTGTTTGAAAATAAATGTAAAGAAACTAGATAGAGTTATTTGTTCTTCTGAGGTTTGTTTTCCATCAAAGTCAATTAGTACTTTCGGGCACGTGAATGAATCACTGGAGAAAAGGACATTCTGGCGGTTGATATAGAACCAATGAAAGAACTCACAGATGAAAAACACACCATTAAGAAAACTGAGAAGATGACTTCTTTAATTTACTCATTTCATTTATAAGGACTTAAACAGAAATGGAGCGAGCACTATCCGGAACAACCAATAATTCCAAAGAAACAACCTCTAATTATTAGCGTTTCTGGATACAAAATTACAATCATTTCACTATCCGCTAGGATATTGAGAAGAGCTCATCACATCATACATTACCAAAACTGCCTGGAGAGGCGGAATATTCGCACTCTTCACAGAGTTGGGTCAGGCCGAAAAACAGAAATTAGTGCATTTTGAGACAAAAAAGATCATTCCAAAAAGGGTGTACAATGAGAATTCAATAAGAAAATTGATTTTTCATCTATAAGCAAGGACTTATAGAATGATTTTATCGCACATCTCTATATCCACAAGTGCTCTCTGCGATATTCTCGGACGATAACAGGAACACTGGTAGGTGGAATCTGAACACATCACATGAAACATTAAAACAAAGTGAATAAATCTCGTGTGAAGTATAAAACAGGAACAAAAATGACAACAGAACCATAAACCTAAGTAATTAGGCTGCCCAGTTTGGAAAGGAGAGAGACAACATGTTTTAACCCAATTAAACGGGAGAGAAATTTTGAGATCTGGAGTCGACAAAAGAACCATCCTCATGCAGATCAACATCACTTCCAGTTTT
Organism: Sesamum indicum; assembly: GCF_000512975.1. Taxonomy (NCBI): domain Eukaryota; kingdom Viridiplantae; phylum Streptophyta; class Magnoliopsida; order Lamiales; family Pedaliaceae; genus Sesamum; species Sesamum indicum. Next base: position 3,659,175 of record NC_026159.1, on the reverse strand, counting down.
TAACCATCTTCAAATTCACAATATAGCAACTCTCAGGTTAATTAATCAATACCACAGTGAAAAATCTAACACTTCTAAAAACAACTGACTCATATGCATGCATTTTCTACCAAAATGATATGGTCTGGTAGCAATCATTAATGTAATGAATGACCCTCGTCCAACTTACCATGCCATAGTCAGTTATAATCATTGATACATAATCTGAAGGTGTTGCATCATACCTGGTAAAATAATAATCAAGAGTAAGCCATACAACCAATCAATAGAATTATCTTAAAATTGACAAGTCAACATCAGAATCAGGCTTACATCAGGTTCAAGAGCTGTAGATTCTCGCTATTGGCCCATCCATCCAAAGTATTTATTTCCTTTCTACCAGAAACCTTTGATATTACATCAGGATCACCTGCAATGATATGTTAGACCAATTGCAAAAATTAGGAGCTTGATATGTTGCCACTCTTTTGGATGCAACCTGATTTGGTAATAAACTGTTCAACATACCAAGTTCATTAGAGCAAATTGAATCAAGTTGGACCCTTTCGTGAAACTTGTACGCTTCACAACATATCAAGACTGGAACATGAAACTGATGGGCAACCATCGCAACACATGCAGTGCCAACCCTTGAGTAAACCGTTCCATTAGACAGCACTGACGACGCGCCCAAAAATACTCTAGAGACTTCATGCATTATATAAGAAACAGCATTTATATGAGTGTATGTACAATGAATACCCTTCCCCACAAGCCTACGAAGCAACTTTTGGCCTTCAAGCTTTGGACGCGAATCCACTATCACCACTCGGAAATGTTTACCAAGCTCATGAGCATGCAATAACATCATTTCAACAGCAGATGATGATGCATATGTCAGAAGAACATCACCATCCCTAATTTTGGTTACGGCATGCTTTACAATTACCTTATCTGCTAGAATTATCTTCTCGCTTATAAAACGATCAATATCAGAGATAAGATGGACTTTTGCCTCTGACTCAGACAGATTCAAAGGCAATTGAGCAATTCGAGTTTTAAGAAACCTAATTGCATTTCCCATGCTGATTGAAAGGGGTCTACATTCAATCAGAAAAGACACATAACCGTTGATTTTTGTTGTCAAGTCCCTAATAAGGGACTTCTCTGGTGGTGTGGAGTAATCCTTGATTGATTCTTGGAATGCTTGAAGCATTGCAATGCAGCGGGCATTGCCACCAGATATATCCCCAGCTAGATATCTCAGTCCAACCTGACACATGAAATCCAGAATGAAGATTAAATTGTCTTTAATCAGTTCCAGAGAAAGCAAAGTATGTTTCCCAGTAAATTTAACAATAAAAGATAATAAAGATTGATTAATATGTCAGCAAGCCACGGGCGGAAGGAAAAGGGTAGAGCCCATCAATTTACCTTGTAAACTGCAGGATGAACAGTATCAAGTTGGAAGAATTTTGATTCCAGTTCAGGAAGCTGTGTTCCATGTTCATACTGAGGGAGATGCCTAAAGAGTTCAACTCTGTTCTTGGCTTCAGTTTGTTTTACAACAGATCGCTTCTTTGCCTTCTCAACTCTGTTTGCATCATCAAACTGCATCCGTGGATGAGGTACGTCTTTCTTCCTATCTTTATCTGGCTGACGATCACCACCTTTTTTCTCAGAAGCTGCAACCGACGAGCTGTCTTTCTTTTGTGAAACAGCTTTTACAGGCTTCCCTGTGTTGGAATTTGCAGTGTTGACACCAGAAGCACCAGTCTTACTTCCTTCACCTAGAAAGATGCAACTTTCCAATCTAAGTATATTTCAAAAAAGTATAGTAGAGACGCAAAAATGCAGGATTCATTGAATTATTGATCCATTTAACGAGAAGATAAGTCAAAGTGGCTGCATGCAGACAGAACTAAGATTCATGGCATGGCTTAGAAGCATTTTATCACCGGAAGAAAGTGGCTTCCTCATCATAGCTATAGCATAAGAGCAATTTAGTATATGAAGATTTAAGTATTCTTTGATGATTCTAATCATTAATGAAGCAATACCATACATATAGTTCGCTATTCTACTCTCTGACGCAGCAATGGATGGAAATATCATCTGGAAATCATCGGCCAGAAAAAAATATTCACCTTTAGCAGCAGCCTTTGCAGCTCTCTGTGCCTCTTGAAGTGCCCTCCTTTCTGCTTTCGTTGTCTTCTCCTTTAATGGCTTCCCAGTCACTGCTCTTTGCTCCTTCTGCACTTCCACATTTGACCCTCCATCTGTTTCCACAATTCCATAAATCCGAAAACACACCCAAAACACTGAAACCCAAAATCGTAGAAAATAATATATCACCAAAAAAACCAAGATCAATAAAATCTACCCGGGGGCAAGTTAACAGCATTCTTCTGCTTAGCCAACGCCATATTAAACCCGCCAGCTGGCAACGACGTAGCGAATTTACCAGAACTACCTCTACGACCCCACCTAGGAGAGAGCGGGTCCTCCGAAAACTCCGTGGTAGCAGTAGGAGTTAAAAACTCAGACGGATTGTAACTGCCCACAGGAATCGAAGTATCAGCAGCACGGGCGACACGGAGGGGGGAGATAGGCGGCCCCAGGGGGAAATGGCGGGAGAGGTCGGTGGAGAGGTGGCGAGGCGGGGGGATCATGACGGGTGACAAGGAGTTGCCAGATGGGGAGACGTCGGATACGGGAGGGGAAGAGGATGTCGGGGCGGGTGGACCCGATTCAGAGCGGTCGAGTGGGGCCGCCGGAGCAAAGAAGCCGACCTGCCGGACCTTGGGGTCGCTGACAGTGCGGGGAACGCGGCGAGAGTCCATATTCGGTGTTGGGGAGAAGGGTTTGGGGATTGGGATTGGGTTTTTCTGTTTCTGTTATTGTTTTCCTTTTTCTTTTTCTTTAATGATTCCTTTATTCTGGGGTTGTTTTTATTGGAGATGGGGGAATCTAGGGTTCAGAGGGGAAATTAAGGTGGGTATACTGGTGTTGTGGGCTGACTGAACGGGACATTACTGTCTTTTTTGTTTCATTTCTTTGCCCTTTTAATTGTTACTTTCTTGCCAGAAAATCTATATCTATACCGCCCATACGAATTACGAAATACCTGGTATTCTATTCAAGAAATTTAAGAAATTACCTGGTTAAAGAACTAAACATGCCACATAATTCAAGGTAGATCACAACTCAATCAAGATTTATAATGATAAAAAGTTATTCAAACTGGTATCATAAATTATTTATACTTGGACTTCAATCATTTGCTCAACACACCCCAACTGATTGGATTGGTTAGATGATGCTGACCGCAACCGATCAGAGTTCCTACCATCCATCAACCAACAGAGGATATCGCCCTAGGAGATGACGCATTAAATTTGAGCGTGATAATGCAAGAAACAAAGTTGAACAACATCCAATCAACTATGAGGGATTGGTGTTCTTTGATTAGCCAAATATGTCGAATACAGATCACATTGGTTGTATTACAGAAAAGACGCTCAACCAACAATATACTTGAAGTCGGGCTGCTGGTTGCTGAATGCTTCACATGAAACTGGGTTGTGGTGGTCCTTTTGAAAGGCCAAGACGCACTTCCATGCCATGATGCATGTCTACTGGACGAAATGATTCAGACTCCCTAGGATCTGAAACCATATTTAATATACATGTAAGTAAAAGACTAAACATCAGGGAAGACAAGAAAACCATTCATCAGTCACTTTTCTAGCGTGTCCAAAGCATTGAACCACAATATTCACCAATCTCGAATAACAGTATCATGAAAATTGCCTTTTTAATTACAATTCCCACTAAAATACAAAATAGCATTTATGTACAAACACAGGAAGCTAGATAGAAAAACTAGCAGATATCAGTACAACAATCCACTCTAGCTAGTTATGAACAGAAAATGCATAAAAGAAAGAGTAACTCATATATGGCATGGGAAATAGGATGATAAACCTATTCTGGCTCTTTTTAGGTCAACATCCAACAAAGTGATGGCAGAATTTTATGACCTTCCACAGTTCAGCATTCATGCAAAAGCAGACATTTATTTAGAAGAGAAGAAAGATAATAATTTATGGTTGGGTGACAAGTGGAAAGATGAGGGAGTTTGACTTCATGTATGAGTAGTGAAGTTTTCCATGGATTAGGTGCAACAAAGAGATTAGGTACAACATAACAGACGCGTTTCTTGCTTCTCTAATAGTGAAACAACCTTCTGGATATTTGTATTACAGAAACTTTCTAGACCATTTGTTTAACAAAGTAGATGCTCTGGTTGGAATTAGCACCAGGGGAAAAGGAAAACAAAAACATTGAAAGCTAAAGCTGTCATACTTCCCTTAAGGTATTAATCTTACTTTATTTTATTATATATGCTAAGGTCAAAGAATGTTTTCTGATACACCTAGGACAGATTCTATATAAATACTTAGAAGGAACAAGAAGAATATATAAGCAGATAGACATTAATAATTATTTCTCTTACTTGCTTTTACTTAAAAACCGAAACGTGAAGACTGTTTTCCTTTGTGTTCATTCACTAAAATCCAAATGTCCAAACAAGGTAATTACAATATGCGATCATCACAAGATTTTACATTATATCTACACCTAGGACATAAATTCTACAGATCAATTAATTAGTTCTCATACTTGCTTTGAGTTAAAACTCCAACCAAAGGACGACAGGTTTCCTTTGTGTTCAGCCGGCGAAATTTAAATGCAGTAAAAAGGTAAGTTAGAATATGTTATTTCAGATGCCTAATGACACTAAATGATTATACTATAATCTGACACCAACAAGCCCCTATCATCCAGTCTCATGTCATTTTGCTAACAATTATGTACTCTGCATAAAACCTGTCAAAGAGCTAAAAGGAAGAATTTTGCATTTAACAGTATTTCGTTACCATTGAGGTAGTCTCCAAAACCAAAACTTTCCAAAGTTCCATTCATGGCCTCTAAACCCACAAATGAAGAGGGTATAACTCCAGGAGGTCTTTGAAATCTGTAGTCAACAAAAGAGCCAAAGAAATATAAGAATATCAATTCAGAGAATGTGCTGAGAGATTCTTTTATAAAGTGCTGTTTAGCTATCAAGCAATATATGCAGCTGGCAGACAGTTGAAAATAACATCATTATGTGCATAGGTTAAAATTTAATATGTAACTTCAGCTCCTTGATCCATTCACAAACTAACCAATTATGATACAGTATATGATCTTGATTCAGAATGCCTGAAGACAAACTAAAATGTGACAGAACCAACAAAACTAGGAGCCTAAAACTCAGTATACAAGAAAATCAACTAACATATCTACTTGGATGCCCCATTTCTTCTAGATCGTATTTATGGCGTAAAGTAGCCATCAGGAAAGAATGATTACCTAATAATGTACAAAAACATAAGTCAACATTTTTCTTTGGCGCCCTAACACGCACTCATAGCAGGATTTTACATTATATCTACCATTCCAAATGCATTTTAACGAGCTGAAAGTTTCACATAATCAAAAAGTCAAAAAGCAAACCCATGCGATTGAACACAGGCACATGAGTACATCCAAAAGTTCAAAGTAAGCCCCATTTCACAACCACAAAAAACCCTTGCTTCTACAGTTCCGCACACCAATAGCAAAGAAAATGAGGTAAAATAATCAAATTAACCAAAAATAAAGAGCCAGAGTGAGAGAAACTTCGAGAGAATCTGTCGATCGAGCTCCATCTTAATTGGAAACGCCGCTCCGTAAGTATTCATCAAAATTTTCTTCTTCATTTCTTCTTGCCTCACCTTCGACTATTCACCAAACAAGCAAAATTTAAAAACAATAACAATAATTAAGAAAAAACAGAACAGATATTAAAGAAAGTTCAACAAATAAAATTTACAGAGCGATAGGCAGATTCAAGCGGGTGAGGTTCAATAATATCACTCTTCACGCCGTGGATTCCGTATCGGAGTGGGTCGTCTCTCCGCCCTTCGAGTGGAATCATCTTCTCCGAATCCATCACAGTTTCTTTCCTTCTCGTATTCCTTTTGCCTCTTTGGTATGGAAGAATGAGAGTGAGATTGCAGATGTAGGAAAAGTATGAAGAAGAGAAGAGAATTTCTGAGAAATCTTTTCATACAAGTTAAATGAAAGTAAAATCAATGTCAGCTGAAAATGACGACGCAGCGAGTCTACCTCTGTTGGGCTGGGCCATGGTCTGAGTTTTCATGTGTGCCTGCTCCTCTACTGGGTTGATACGTTATATTTCTGTAGGCCCAAGATGAAGTAGGATGTTACCTCTGTTGGGCTGATCCATGAGGTGAACTCTCATGTGGGCCGTTCCTCCTCCATTAAATCAATGAACGGATAGAGTTGTACAATGTTGGACTTGGAGGAATTTGCACCTGTACCATGATATTAACACAAAGTGATATTGGCAAAGCAACTACATCGGCCGTACATAAGTTTAAGTTATTTATAAGTTCAAAAAGTTCATTTTTTAATGACATGTTTTTTTAGGATTGAATCATAAAATATATAAAGTTAGAGTAGATAATATTTCATTTTACGAGGCACCAATTAAGTCTCAAATCGTATTATATGTTGTTATTTGCGGGAAAGAGGTCATACGCTCGTCCAAGCCCCTTGTCTAGAGTGTTGATGATGTAGGCAGAGTGTTCCACATCAATTGCAGACGAGAAACTTGAGTAGCTTATAAACTCCCAACGGCTCTTCTTCCTAGTAAAGCATTTTTTTAAAACAAAATTGTAAGGCTCATAACTAGAAATAATAAGGCTCTTTTAAGACGAATTATACCTCATGCAACAATGCATCAATCAAGTTGTAAGTCGAAAATTGAAAATCATTTTTGATTGTGGAATAATTCTCTACACCTTATTAGTATTTTAATTTGGACAAACAATAATACTATGTTTAAATTAAATAATAGTGATTAAATTAACCAAATTTATCAGTAATTTCCGGTACAAATATATTTAAAAAGAAAGTGGGGACTTTTCTATCGTTCAGATTCACTATACCAACCAAACTTTATCTATTCTTAGCTCTTGGAAATAATCTTAACTTTTCCAAAAGAAGAGAATATAAGGTTGTCGTCATTGATCCAAAAAAATAGGTCAAAAAATGGAGAGAAAAGAGAGAAGATATATATATATATATATATATATATATACATACGCAAGAAAGATTTTGGTGAGGCAAAGAATATCTTTTGCAGTACCTACCAAATGTACTAGTCCAGCTTTCACGCACATGTACTATATATAAGAAAAAGAAGTGAAGCATTCCACCCCTAAATTTCATAGGATTACGAGTGTAGGACAAACAGTGGGTTTTCTGGTACATTCATCACACCATACCCATTCTGAGAAATTGATGAACATCAAACTTTGGACACAAGGCTCCATGTAACTAATCATTCTATACCTAAACAATAAACAAATGAATATATTGTCATTCAAGAATTTTAAGTGCTCTACCTACCTCTATTCACCCATCCATCACTTTAACTCATCATGATTTGAACCCCGGAAACAAAGATTCAGAGTTTGTGGTAATTTCACTGTTACTGTTGCCTGCAAAAATTAGGGCCTGCTTCGTTGCTTTCCGGAAAATTATATATTTACCTTAATTCTTTTTTGTAGGAATGTAATAAAGGATTACGTATGATCAGAATGCTGATATGGGCTGCAACATAGTTGAAAGAAAATATGTACGAGGTGATGAAGAGGTATTTGTCCAGCCAACCAGGATAGTCGTATGATCACTTGAGACACATTTCTTGAGAAAAGCTTGTTTTAGTGATAGTCGCATCTTTATAATTAATCCTCGTATCAATGCTATGGATAATGATTAGAAGAAAATAAAACTTCAAGAACTAAATTTAATTAATCAGGGACTTTTATCATGTCATGCTTTCGTTTCTGACAGATAATTTTGGCATTTTTATCTTTTTAAAGTCACAAAATAGTCTTGATATTTCATAATTTTAGTTCTTTCGATGCCAGATTTTACAAAAGTCGCCGGCGTAATTCAAGTGTGCCTTACGTATTTTATTTAAATTGCAATTTTTGTTCTAACTGGTTCAATTTTGCCTACAATTGATGAAAAATTAAAAAATGACATGGCACATGATTTATTCCGATAACTTTTGCAAATTTCGCAAAAAGACTAAAATTGTGAAATGTCAAAAAGTTACAAAACTCTTTTGTAATCCAAAAAAAATAAAGGATAAAAATATCAAAAAGAAGTGAAGGAAAAGCTATACAGAAGACATTTGGGTGAAGATTAAACTATAGTTAAGGAAGAAATTTGGGTGAAAATAAAGAGTATTAAGTAATAACTGAAGACACAATGAACATCAACTTACTCTGACCAAAAGATGAAATCAAGAATCTCGCAGAATCCATGTATAAACAAAGTCTCTGCACTCAACCACTCCCTCCACTCACTCACATACACATTTTAATATATGGGTAGTTCTAAATATACAGAGGGAGAGAGAAAAGGAAAAAATTCATATTCAAATTATGGTTAAATTTAATTAATTACAGTAAGTATGATATTATTACGTGATTAGTTATTCTTTTTATATTGTATATTAATTACATAATAAATATATTACACTATTATATAATTGATTCAAATATATTCAATTAATTAAAATCTCTGTTGTTTGGGGGTTTCATTTTTCATAAATAAACCAAGTTGCTTTTGATTTTTAGTTTGCTAATCACTCTAGCAAAAATTAGTCATATTTCATTGATAGATAATGTCAGAGGTTATTTTTTTTTAAAAAAAAAAATAAATGTTCATCTTTCTTGAGAAAAAGAAGAAAAAGGAAAAATCAATTAACAACTACTTTCCACTTTCTCAAACTAAAAAATGTCAATTTTTACAACAAGGCTGCTAGCAATTTTTGAAAATTTACCATCCCCTCCAAGATATATATACACCAACACATACTTCTTTCTGGTGTACTAGCCATCATATTTAGAGCGATTTAATGCATTTTTTAATCATGTACTTGGGATGTACAGTACATATTTTTAGTCCTACATGAATTAACTTTTGCAATTTACTTCTTTAATTTTAAAATAACGATAATTTTAGTCTTGTTAGTTGAAAAATTGCATGTGACTTGCACATGACCCAAGCAAATTGCAATTTGAGTCCTGTATATTGATTCATGTAGGACAGAAAATACGAACCCCATTAAGTTACAAGACTAAAATTATAATTTAATTTGATCATGTACAAAGTCACATGCAGTCTTTTGGACAAATTAATTGAAAAATGATTAAAATTGCTAAAATTTTTAAAAACCACCGAACTAATTTAGTTGTAGAGCCTCATGTTACGAATGAAGGTTCCTATTATCCCCTCTCTTGCAGATAGGCTGTATGTAGTCTCTTACATAGATAATTCAAGTACATATTCAAGTAAGTTTGAACGGATTAATTAATGCTAGACACCTAACTATATAACCTCCTTAATTTCGATAGGTTATTACATTCTGTCTGTCTCCGAATAGTTTGGTAAGAAAATGTGTATATATGCCAACCTCGAGACCTCCTTTCTGTAGAGCAAGGAAGCATATATATAAAGAGAGAGAGGCAGAAACATGTGATTAGGCTTGTTTACGTAACTCCAAACATGACCTTGCCGCTTGACAACTACTACATCATTATCATTAATTAATTGCTCCACCCAAATGATCATCAAAACACTAGACACCAAGCTTTTCAAACTACTACTAATATATATCTAATTAAGAACAGAGCAGTGCGAAAATATTGTCCTCCTGACCAAATGTTATTTTTGTCTTTTTATCAAGGGAAAAACCTAATTAGCAATTCATGGACTTCATGAAATCCTTAGAGAAACCTATAATTGTTTCTACATAAAGGATTCAATAAAATTAGATCTAAAAATTCAAAGATTAATTTGACCCATTTCTCATTTAAATTCTTCAACCCATATGCAATAGTGATTTTATTCTTGTAGAACATGTGTGTGTATATATATATATATATATATATATATATTTGTGCATGCATTTAATATATACATATATATATATATATATATTTACTTCGGCATAGGTATATCATATAGTGCTAAAAACGGTACATGAATCATTCAATCCAGATGTAATATTAGTTTTATTCTTGTAGTACGCGCGTGTGTGTATATATATATATGTATATGCACTTGTGCATGCATTTAATATATAAAAAAAAATACTTCAGCATTAGTATTATAGTGCCAAAATTGTATCTTCAGTTCCTGGGATATATCTAGCTAGAGTATATATAATCCTGATGAAAAACAAATGATAACAACATTCTTAACTAAAACAAAAAAGGCAGGTAATAAAGAAGACAAAGATGATGATGAGGACCACGATAATGAGTTTTTGCTCCGAAAACTTGGGAGTAGAAAGAATATTCTACTTTGAATTAACATATTGGGTAGCATAAACAAAGATAGCTAGGATCTAAATATATGTATTCTGTGTATGAATATTGAGGTCTGGGAGGTTTGGAGGACCACTATGTTTCTTCATTACATGATGGTCCAAATGAAAGGACAACGCCTTGCAATTAAAGATCATAGCTTGGATAGTTATTTCAGATTATGTATGAAAAATTATGGAGGTATATCAAGAACTTGGATGCCCAGCGAACCCTAGCTACAAAAATTCGGAGCTATATATATGACAAATCAAGAATCAGATATTAAAAAAAATAGACCACCTTTATAATTCCAGTAATTAAGCCAATTCAAAATCGGCACAATTCAACATAAGTAAGACCCAAAAAATCAACTGAATGTTATTTTCCTGATTAAATTCTAAGAAAAGACAGAAAAAATATTAATAATAACAATCACTTGGGCTACAAAGGAAGCAGGTCTTTTAAACACTTTAAAGCCTACAACTTCACCTCAGAGCACTCTTAAAAATGGCTTTTTAAACTTTTACCTGTCTTGTGTCATATATATATATATATATATATAATCTCTTGGTTCTTAACCCCCAAAAATTTCCTGTAGATCTCGATCACATTCTTAATACATGATTTGATATTGAAAATGTAATAACTTGACAAGACTTTTGTATCGATCAGCAGCAACACATACTAGAGGTTATGTCGATCTAGGTGTTTCTTATGTTGGTGTTTAATTTGTTTTCATCTCTTGATTTAACTGAAATTCTGCTTTCTGATTAGGGGATTTGAAATCTGATGTTACATTTTGGTTATTATCTGCTTTCAACTCTTGAAATAACAGTATATTTTGCAATATATATATATATATATATATATATATTAGTGACAGATGCTCAGAGCCTGCATCAAATTCAGAATTATATTGAGAAAGACAACTTATGATCATCCATTGGAGCAATAACTGTAGTGTTTACGTTGTATCCATGGGTCCGAATAAACACTGTTAACCAAAGGCAAAGATGCTATTAAGATATGGGGTGCCAAATAGTACAAATAACATTCATGAACATTTAAGATTTGAAGGAAGTCTATATCGATCGGCAATTAAAATCAGACAAAAGTATTACATCAATTTAAGCTTAAGATTGCTGAAGAGCAAGGTCGCAGAACTTACATACTCAAACATCGATCAAGTGAGCACCATGAATCCTGTTAACTCCGAAAAGCTTCCTATATGTCCGAAGTGCTGCTGTATGACAAAGACAAACAACTCACTTTTGATGTTATATATGTGTGTGTAATATTCAGATATATATGATTGTTATGATTACCTATTCATGAACTTGTGCTGATCCAAGATGGCACACAGGTTGGATTGTGAGGTGAAGCTACATATATCCCAATTATCGGTGGGATTAGCAGATGGGATAGTGTAGTTTGAACTCAAATCTCTGGAAACAATAAGGTTTTGCTGAAACCCAAAGAACGAAGGGTTCTTCGACTTCCTTGTGATCACAATAGATTCTTGAATTAGGTCTCCGTTGGCTGCTTCATTACTTAGGGGACAATGGAGGATAGGTTCGCGAATTTCGCCATTAGCCCTCAAGCAGGACACACTGTTGCTGGAAGAACCTGCAGATAATTGGAAAACTTCAAGTTGATTGTTTCCATATTCAACTGGGATTGAAGGGTTCAAACCAGAATCCGTGTTTCGGGCATCATTTAGCTGCTTGATGCACATTTT
>NC_026159.1:3646015-3646945 GCF_000512975.1 Sesamum indicum | reverse complement strand
AGCCTTTGCCCTTGACTCTTTCGCAAGATTCTGCTGATGATCTTTTGCTCCTTTATTTTTGTTAGCAAATTTCCTCTTTGAATCTTCTCCTAAAGAGTTTGCATTTTCAAAGGTCTCCCCATTTCCTGCAGAAGAGAGTACTTCACAGTCAGAGTGTGAAGAAATACTCTTAGCGCTGGCGCTGGCGCTGGCGCCGATTTGTGTCTTCTGCACCAGCTCTTTAATGGCTGTTTTTGATTTAGTAAGCAGCCAATCGAGGGTTTTGCTTGGCTTATCAAAACCTAGCATTTCTTGAAGGTCGAAGAACTTTCGTGCAATTCCGATGGAGAGCCTAACTCTCCGGTCCCTCGGCCCTTGAGATGTGAATATTTTGCTGTGCCGGTCCTTTTTCACCGCCTGTTTTCTCTGAAATGCGTTTGCCATAGCAGAAACTGGATCTTCATTTATCCCACCAACATCTTGATTGTACAAGGCAGCAGCCTCAACAACTGAAGCATTGGCGGCCAAGTAATGACCTGAAAACATGTCGGGATGGTGATGAAGCAAAATTTCACGGCCATTGAGGTCGACGACGGAACTATTGGCTCGTGCGTGAAGAGAAGGTGAAACCTGCGGAAGCAGGTACGTGTTCTTGCTGAACATTTTGGAGAAAATTACAAGATTGAAAAGGAAAACCCTATTTTCTTACATAGAGCATATATATTCTGGACAAGTCATGTTGGAAACCCTTATAATATTATTCTTGAATCAACTTGCAAGAGATTTCTGTTCTCCAGGGCGAGCTGGAGGGGCGGGTATATGTGGTCCATGGAGAAAAGGGTTTCTGAAGAGGTTATTAACTCTAACAGGTTTATTTATTGAAGCCATAAAAAATAGTTGTCTATTTCTTTATTTACCTGGAAAATGACTTTTGCCTGAGAAAGACTGGAG
>NC_026159.1:3582523-3646005 GCF_000512975.1 Sesamum indicum | reverse complement strand
CGGAGGTAATGATGAATTGGGGAAGCTGGGGTTTCAGGAGAAAACTGTTCTGTACCCTTTCTTGCAACCCCAGATGAAATGTACTCAAATGCACTTCATAGGGTATATTATAAATTAGTGAACCAAATTTATGTATATATGCCTTCTATATTATTAATGATCTTCCACTTCCTTCAAAGTACATATTAGCAGTAATTCAAAATGTAAAGATACAGTTCTTCTACAGTTACTCCACTTCAAACAGCAGAGATAAATCAGACCACTATAGTCATACATATGCTCATCCACACCAATTCTTGCTTTTCTGTATGAAAACAGTACAGAGATACACATATATACGGAATTAAGTATATGTACCATATACACACAGTACGTAGTATATGACGAAATTAGGGCATGATGTATATATATTAGAAATGCAACCATGATAGAGGCGGAAAGTAGGGTTTATTAATCATAGCGGTGGCTTTTCAAGTTAAAATAAAAGAAATTAGGTTTGCCGGAAGAGGGCCGTGAGCTCTTTGTAGGTGTGAGCCCTTCCTTGCTGCATGTGTGTGAAAAAAGCTGTGTTTTTTTTTTTAACAACAATTTAAAGAGTCTACACTGCACGTACCTTTGTCTATCACCCTACGCAATAGACAAATTCACTTGAATTCCCCTGTGCTTTTAGGGACGGGCCCCATTTGCTCCGTGTCCTGTTCACCCACCTCAAAAAAGACTCCATTTCCGGTATGTCTGTAAGAAATCCATAAACCTCTTCTCTTTCAAAGGTACTAACTTTTTGCCTTGTATTCAACTCTGATAGTTGTTTCTCAGCTGTTGGAATTTGCAAGTAGCCGGCCCTTTTGGGTTCTTGGGACCATTTAAGCTATGAGAGCGATTGGGGCTTGTACAGTTGTGTTCATTTTGCATTGCAGGCCCATTACAATAAACCCTAGTTCTTCAACGCTGCACTTTTCATGCCCTAATCTTCACCCTTGGCTACCCTTTTCCATTTTGGGTAATTTTTAATTCGACATCTGTTTCTGGGTTCTTCAACAGAGCGATTGTTTGTTGAAGGGTTTGTTTCATACTTGTGTTTTTCACTTTATTGAAAACAGAAGCTTGAATTTGTCTGTGGAAGGGGAAAGACAGTACTGCAACAGGAGGAAATTTAGCCACGGTAACTGAGTTATGGTAAGCAGAAAAGAAATATATACATATATATATATATATATGTATTTGTGTTTGTATATAACTCTTTGAGAAAAGGATTTCAGTAGAAATATGAACCCTAATGCAACAAAATCCGGGATTATTACAGCATAATTAGTTTCATTTAATTTTCCAGTAAATTAAATATAATTTGTGAAAATAAAATCAAGGGACATGACAGATTAATTTAATCTCAGACATTGTCCACAGTCAAAGGAATGGGTGAGTAAATTCAGTCTTTAATTAAGGCAGCTCATGTAAAAATATATATGTTTGTACTTTGGTTGTCTATATATGTTTCAAGAATCAAATTAATTGACTGCAAATGCGTGTAAATATGTGTAATGTTTTCTTGATTTTCTCTACTATATATTTTCGTTCAGGCTGAGGTTTTTACTAATAAAATTGTCGGAATATTCAACATAAACCACTATAAAATAACACGAAATTTGTAATAATTTTTTTAAAACGATTATATGTCCGTTCCAATTGGAACAATCTTCGTAGCAACTTTGAAATGAAAAATATTTGCTGACATACGTTTTTTGCCAGAAGAAATTTGTATGTTTAGAACGACAGAATAATTACAAAGGCCATTCCTACACAGTTGTATTCGTAAAGCCGTTACAAAAACTTCTATGTTGAAGGGTTTCATCCAGAGCCGTTACAATTTTATTGTAATGCCTATTTTAGCCGCCGACGTATTTTTATTTTAAAAGCTGTTACAAATTAAAAAACAATATGTACAAAAGACATTCCAGTAAAATATTTTTTTTTATATAGTGAAGTCATAAATTCTAATTAAATTAATGAAAGTACAAAGTGTAGTAGGTACTAGATATGTCCTTTGACTGGTTGATACAGAAACTATATATATGGTTTCATTTTTCCTGCAAATATATGTTTGCTTATTTTTTTGGAAGATGTGGGATAATTTATTATTTTTTATAAGATTTTTTTTTGTCATTTCTCATATCACATAGGAATAAATTGTATTTTTCCGTACTGTATCAATTAATTTCTTAGAATCATTTTGTCTTTTTATTACACAAAAGTGAATTATTATTCCCTATTTCTTCTAATACAATCAGTTAATCCTAATATTTTGGTAATAGTTAATATATATTTACAACAGTTTGTCATTTTTAACAATTAATATAATTAATTATGACAAATTAAAAATTATATATGTCTTCTAATGTTTCCTGAATATTCATAAATTATGTTTGTATTAATTACGCGAAAAGCATTTGACATAATAAATGGTGTGAATTGATAGAAAGGCACATTCATTGCATTTACTTTATGGGTTTTAATTGGTGGAATAAAATCATGATGAACGATGACCAAAATTCCTACTCTAACAAATTTTTTTCATAAAACTAATTAATTAAACCCTACCCAATACTTTCTAAACTCAAATTGACTGACAACTACAATAATTATATATTAATTATTAATATTAAATAATTATATCTAATTAATAATTATTATTAAAATAAAACAATATCTACTATTACAATTGAATAATCATCCCACACATTAATTGGTAAGATTCGAACTCGATATGAATTTAGGATTATGAGGTCTGAATTTCGTCAATTGAATTAAGTCGATTATTGATCCCCACACAATACTATATAATTGGCGGGTTTTCGAGCAGGCCACCTAATTCATTTGCAAAATACGTGACTTGGATATATATGTGTGTGTATATATATGTATAATTTAAGTTGTGAGAAAAGAATTAGGGCAGGGTTGAAGAGGTGGGCAATACCTAAAGGATGGAATGAATAAATTGTAATGAAAAATGGGATGGGGATTCCATCAAAACGAGTCGTTTTCATTAACTTTTTCCATTTCTACTGTTTGAGGGACATGATTTAACGTTAATGCATGCGAGCGTACGTACAAGATTGATATGATCACAGCAATTGTAGCTATAAATTAACATATATATGTCAGATATTTATTTAACGTGCACACATCCACACATAAATCTCGTTACTTGAAATTTAATTTCTTACGTACCCGATACAATTAATCAATCAATCTCCCTCCTATTCCAGCAACATTTCAACTCACAGAATATTAATCTATTCTCATGGTCTTTAATTTAAATTGGTATATTTTAGTGCTGATATTGCAAGCCAGGTTTATATCAATGCTTACAATTAGGATTGGTGTTTAAATAAACTTATTTAAAACAGTGCATAAGCTTATAAATATTTTTAAATTTTATAAAATATTAATTAAATTTTATTTTAAAAATAAACTTTCCATGTATTTAAATAACAAAATTATGAAACTTACAAAATCTAAGTAATGTCGACTTTTAGTTAATATATAACTAAATACTAATTAGTAAATATATTAATTAAAAAAATAATCAATAAGATCTAGCTCAATTATTACTTTGATTTTCATTTATTTTCTAAAAAACTTATTAAACATTATACCCCGTGTAAATGAGGAATTAATACTTTGGTTTTCATTTATTTCCAGATGTCCCACTAAAATCCAAATCTTACAAGATCCAAGTGAATCCTCCAATCACATAACAGGACAAGTTTTGGGGCCAATTGAACATATATTGCACGTCAACTCCACCAAATCAATCAGCTGTGTATGGGCATAAATATCGATCGGTTAGTATATAGTTTTTCGTGTGAAATTATTGGGTGATGTTTTGACAAATATGAATTGGCTTCATCTTCTCAAAAAATAGAACCAAGTTACAGAAAGTGGTGTCACTTCATCTTCATCATGTTATGGGATTCAGATACATATATATAGAGAGAGAGATGATGATCACCTTCAATTCCAACTTCCCATTATAATAGTGGAGCATCTTTACGAGCTTCTCTACACCCAATCCATCTTTTCGGATATTGTTGGATCATGTATACTTTTTATTAATATCATGAGAAAGTGAAATTAAGGTCTTATAATTTTCAAGGTGACCTGTTATATGTTGGGATATTGTTATTCTATTATATAGTATATATTGTTTATTGTAATAGCAGGTGTTGTTCAGATTTTATTTATTTGATATTGTTAATCAGTGTATGATTATTATAATTGTCTTTGCTAGATTTTGATATTTGAAAGGAATTATTGTCACGAGTTATTTTAATTAATGATTATTTATCGCTTCAAATTAAAAAAAAATCATGAGAAAAGTCATTTTGTTTGAGTCAATTTGCAATACATATAAAAGCATACATGTGTTAAAAAGATATTTGAGTAATAAGCTTATGATGTTTATGTAGAATAGATGCTGAATATTAAGGACTAAATTGCCATAAATATGAAACTCTATTAATATGAGTTCCAAAAAATCATTTGGAAGGAGGATGGGAAGAAAGAGTTGCAAGACTATTGGGTATGGACTTAATTATACAAGAAATTGGAGTCTTATTTCTATTATTTTTGTGGTTCTCTTCCAGGTGTCTTCTCAGAGTAATCCCTTGTTTTCTCTTATTTCTTTTTCGATTTTTCCTAAGAGGGTGTTTGGCTAAACTTATAAACTTCTCAAAAAAATATCTTAATAAATAAGAATGATTTATGTAATAATATATAAATTAGGTGGTATTAATATAATTATGCCTAATAATTACAAACAGTAAAAGGAAAATATTAAATATTTTGTATCTTTATAAAAATATATATTCATAAATAAATATAAAATATTATAAGATAATTCTTTGAATTTATTAATTTACAAAAGTAGAAGTTACAAATTGATATTAAAATATACAATAGAACATATACTTTATATTAAATAATTATTTACAAAATAAAAAATAGGGATTATTGCAATTTTCGTCCAGTTTCTTATGGGCGGTGGCATTTCCAATCCAGGTCTTTCCCAAAATAGAATATTGGAACAGTAATTAAAAAAATTTGGCAATTTTAGGACAAATTACCCTAAATCGGCCGGAATTGTGCACGAGGGAGGCACGTGAGCTTTTCAAATTTGCCTGAAGCTGACGTGTCCGGTGATCTGCTTATGTGTTAAAAAAGGGGGAGGGGGGAATGACGTGGCATCGCTGACGTGGAAAAAAAGCCACGTCAGCTTGCCCATTGTTAAAAATCGCACGCTTTCTTCTGCAAACAAAATTGATTGCTTACCCCCAATCTGTGCTTTACAAGAACCCTAGTTCGCTCCCAATCTTTGCTAGAAAAAATTCGCTCCCAAGCCAAGCCAACGATTGAAAGAGAAATTGAGCAAGGAATTGAAGATGAGCAGTGTTTCATCCCTCGTCGAATGCTATTGTGGAAAGAGGACAGTGATTCAGACCTCATGGACTGAGATGAATCCTGGAAGGAGATTCCATTCATGTAAAAACTACAATGTAAGTGTGTTTTTCTATTTTGTTCATCTCCACGTAGCTGAGTTTTCTCCTCATTGTATTTAATTTTTCTTTTATCTTCTTAACTGATTGTAGATGGGTGGGTGTGGTTTTTTTGATTGGGAGGACCCTCCAATGTGTAGAAGGGCGCGTGCAATTATTCCAGGTTTATTGCGCAAGAAGAATGAAATGGAAGCTGAAATTTTGAAACTAAATTTCAGGCATGGAAGACTTTGGAGACTGACAATTGTTTTGTTGGTTGTTTGCATAATATGCATTTGGGTGAGTGTTGGATTGTGTTCGAAGAAGCAACAAGAAAAATGTAGGGTGTAGATGATGAAGAAGATGGTTAGGCTTAGTTCATATGTACTATTTTTAATTTGTAAGTGTTTGAATGTATTGTATTTAGTGTTTTTGAAGTTCTTGTATTACATTACAAAATCCATATGTAATCACTTGGTTATGTGTAATGGAATATATCCCTGTTTTGAATATATTATATTTAGTCTCATCTTTCAATCAATTGTATTACAAATCCATATTTAAACATTTGGTTATGTGTAATGAAAGTTCTGCAAACAGAGTTTATGTGACTTGGACTGTGAACTCATAATTTCTGCAAGTACATGGACTGTGAACTCATGATTTCTGGCAAACTTTCTGCTAACAAAAATGTCATAATTTCTGGAAAAATACATTGCAATTTCTGATCAAATTCCTGCAAACAAAAAACTCAACAATGCAAACAAAAAATAGAACAATTAACATTGAAGTCATAATTTCTGCAACTCATAATTTCTGTCAAAATTCTTACATTTCACTTGCACAATATCCACAAAAACTCATCCACAAAAACTATCCACAAACATGTGAACTCATGATTTCTGGCAAACTTTCTGCTAACAAAAATGTCATAATTTCTGGAAAAATACATTGCAATTTCTGATCAAATTCCTGCAAACAAAAAACTGAACAATGCAAACAAAAAATAGAACAATTAAGATTGAACTCATAATTTCTGTCAAAATTCTTACATTTCACTTGCACAATATCCACAAAAACTCATCCACAAAAACTATCCACAAACACTCATCATCTAACTGCATTCCTACTACCACAAACTATCCACAAACACTCATCATCTAACTGCATTCCTACTACCACAAACTGTTTACAAAAACTCATCATCTAACTGCATTCCTACCACCACAAACTGTTCACAAAAACTCATTAACTGACACATACTACTTTTGACCGTGATCATCTGAACTTTGGGAAGGCCATTTAGAGATGTCAACCCACTTTCTCCCATGCTCCTTCACTATTGTCTTGGAAATAGGAGCTATTGGCCTGCTTGAAAAACAGGGCATGAAACTGGTACCAGTCATTGGAGGAGGTGCCCTGATGTTGAGTCTAGGTTGCAATGTCACTTGGGGTTGGAAGGACATGTTTGCGTTGGTCATCTGCAATTGTTCGTACATCGTAGGCCCTTGAACACATGGTGGAGTGGGTGTAGGGCCAGGTTCTGTCAGTATTTCTGGCTCCAAATCATGTTGCATTGGCTCATGTTGTTCCACAATTGGAGGTAAAATTGTAGCAGGATCATTTACTCCACTATTTGTAGTAGGCATAGTCACCTAATTCAATAACATTGAACACAGTGTCAATCAATTTGCAAAATAGGATTAAACACCCATAAAAAGTTAGCAGACTTACCCTATTTGGATCTTCATACACAGAATGTCTCCTCTTCCTTGTATTACCTGTAGATGATGAACCTGCCTGAAAATAAAAATTAATATACAAAAGAGTACATTAGTTTATATGTATACAACAGATTATTTATAGAAATAAAAGTGAATATTGAGGTACCTTTGAAAACAATGTATTCATTTGAATCTCATCAAGCCCAGGTTCTTGCATGTCCTTATATAAGGCACATCCCTTTGCATTATGCCCCTCTTCACCACATATCTTGCAGTGGTGTTTGACATGTTGCCTTCTGAGTTTAATTTGTTTATTTTTCTGTCCACCTTTTTCTTTACCTTCATCAGGCTCTCTATTTCTTGCTCCAGCAGGTCTTCCAGGACCCCGTCCAAAGTTTGGAGGCAATGGAGGAATGAAGCCTGTCTCAGCCCACAGCAATTCACCACTTATTGGTAGTATAGCAGGCTCATACACTGACTTGTATGTATCCACATTGTAGTAAGGGTGCACCATCTCTTCAGGTTGTAAATTTTGATTAAAAATTGCACTGCATGCATGCTTGCAAGGGATTCCTGACAACTGCCACAATCTACATTTTGATTAAAAATTGCACTGCATGCATGCTTGCAAGGGATTCCTGACAACTGCCACAATCTACATGTACAAGTTCTCCTCTCCAAATCCACTGAGAACTGACTCCCATCATAACATGAAATTTGATAGTATCTATCATTTGCCTTAATTATGTAAAACCTGATTCCTTCCCCAGAAACCCCACATTTTTCAGCAAACAGTTCAAGATTTTGCCTGTTCATATGTGTGACATTCACATAATCAAATTTCTGTAATTTCCCACCAATGCAAGCTGCAACAGGCATGTTTCTAAGTTCACCCCCATAGTACACAGCTACTGTTATGGATTCTGTTTCAGGGTCTGTAAACAGAGCATAAAAAAAAACCTAAGCAACATACAAATAACAGCACACCATACCAACACCAATATTATAATAGTAATTTCATGGGGGACCACATTTCCCCTTTAGAAAATAGCAATACAAAAAGAAAAAAAATAAACAAATGCACTGACAAAACGACGAAGAACAGTCATCTTCAGGGGACCATGTTCCCCTTTTCACAATACCAAATTTAATTTCTTTAAATAATACTCTGATAGCACTAAGCACAATGCAAGCAAAATAAGAAAATAAAATGGAGGAACCACTTACGATAAGCAGGCGGTGGCATTTT
Organism: Sesamum indicum; assembly: GCF_000512975.1. NCBI lineage: Eukaryota > Viridiplantae > Streptophyta > Magnoliopsida > Lamiales > Pedaliaceae > Sesamum > Sesamum indicum. Next base: position 3,637,501 of record NC_026159.1, on the reverse strand, counting down.
CAAATGCCTGTCTGCGCGAATGACCACTTACGATAAGCAGGCGGTGGCATTTTCAAATGCCTGTCTGCGCGAATGACGACCATCTTCCCACAATTGATTTTACCGCAGTGAAATTTCCTTTCCTTCGTGCCAAAACTCAGTAATCGCGTTTCTAAATCTTTTTCTTTCTCTACAATTTAGGTATTTGGCTTCAATATTTACCCCTCTTTCTTTACCCTAATCTGTAAAAGAGGGGAGAAGACGACAGCAGCACGTGCTTCAGACGTGCTACCTATTTTCCCTCTAATTCTGTCCACGTTGGCAAGCTGACGTGGCTTTTTTTCCACGTCAGCGATGCCACGTCATTCCCCCCTCCCCCTTTTTTTAACACATAAGCAGATCACCGGACACGTCAGCTTCAGGCAAATTTGAAAAGCTCACGTGCCTCCCTCGTGCACAATTCCGGCCGATTTAGGGTAATTTGTCCTAAAATTGCCAAATTTTTTTAATTACTGTTCCAATATTCTATTTTGGGCAAGACCTGGATTGGAAATGCCACCGCGCATAAGAAACTGGACGAAAATTGCAATTTGCCCTAAAAAATATAAAAAACTAAATTATATATTAATTAAGCTTATTTTTAGATTGATATTGATATATATTATTTAATTTAATACAAAATATTGATTAAATTCTGAATGTAAATTAATACAATAATAATTATGTAGTTAAATACATAAAAATATATAAATAATTAAAAAAAGCTCGGTAGCCAACTTTCGCGTCAAGCTTTTGCCGAGTTGGCTCGACTCACTAACCAGTTGCAGGAAGTTGGGCCACACACGGTCTGAACATTTAAGTCCCAAATTCCAATTCTTAATGGACTCATACGGACCCGTCTTCCTCATGGGTTGGGGCCTTTGGGTTGGGCCCATTGGGCTGCTTATCGTATTATAAATAGCAGTATGGGCTGGCCCTCATTTCCTTTTATAATAAAAATGCCGTATAATATGGTGATCATAGTTTACACTAAAATTTATATAATTAATACTCAATAAGTTAATCATTTTTCTAAAATGATAAATTTTGTAGCTCCTAATTGCGCTCAAAGTCTAAATGAATAATTTTGTTAAATTAATAAGATAATAATTTTCTGGAAAAACTCTTATATAAATTTATTATCCCTTCAATATTATTAATTAATAATTCTACAAAATTACAAATACGTATAACTAGGACAACTTAATAAAATATAATTATATTATTATTTATTTTTTAAAATTTAAATTCAACTGTATTTCATCTCTAATTTTAATTAAGAATGTTTGATGTTCTTTATATAGTAGTTGGCTTCTTATCATAAATGAACTTGCATTAAATTTTAATTAGTATTATGTACCATGTACAATGAGTTTTTTTTTCCCCTAAGGAGCATGTAATATATTTAATTAGTGACGTCGTATGAAAATTATTCAATTAGTCAATACAATATATATTTTTATTCATGAAAATAATTTAGGTTCGACGAATATTGTTTTTTTAAAAAATTAACAAATCATATTTATTAATTAATACCTCTTTAAAATATTAAAATTACGTGGTCTCCGTACTACTAATTTATATAGATTTGAATGTAATTGAATTTCGATATGAGATTGGGTTGGATGCAAGGGTGTGTGGATCCCTTGGGGACACGTCATCACTTCCTAGCAACATATATATATATATATATATATATATAGATAGGGTTTGAGTCATGTGCGCGTGATTACAGGCGAAGAATGGTGGAGCCGCAGCCTTTAGGGAGGGAGGGAGGGAGGAAAGAACCCCCAGGCCGAGCCCCAGTCGCACACTGATCAGCATCAGGGGAAGTGGAGTCTGGACTCTGGACTTGGGAGTTGGAGGGGAATGGGGAATGAAGAAATGCATTCATGCCCAACACACACTACAAGCTGTCACTTTGACCAATCACGCACGTGTTTTTTGGTGGATATAAAACTTTAATGCCCCTGTCTTTGATTTTTTTCTTCTTCTAAATTTAGTGAATAAAACACAATAATTATGTATCTACTACCCAACATTATTTTTCCTCAACTCCCATATGCAAGACCCTTATACCACCCCCCCCCCCCCCCCCTTTCACCCCCTTTACCCCCCCCCCCCCCCTCCCCCTTTTTTTTCTTTGTTTTCTGTTGCCTCGCTTTTTCAATAATTCACTAAATTCAAACGTTAAATAATGGATAAGGACGACAACGAGTCGAAGCTCTTCAATGGGTTTGTCAGAAATAGGGATCTAACCAATCTAAATTTTTTTTTATTAGAGACCTGATTAAATGGAGCCAGTTGAAAAAATTTTAAAATATTAAAAATATGTTTTTAAAAAAATACTGTTACAACTTTATATATATGAAAAATAATATTATCAAAACTTTATATATTTTTTAATAAATTTTTATGTATACATTTTAGGCTTTAGAATATTAAAAAATCTTAAATACATAGTACTTAGCATTAAATCTTTTTATAAAATATTTTATATTATCATTATTTCATTTATAAAAATATTAACTTTTTGTATTATATATAAATATACATAATTTTTCATAAATGTATATATATACTTTACATAAGTGTATCCTAATAAAATATATAAATCAGACTTGGGGTATCTTGCCAAAATGAGGCGAGTTCAAATCTAATTTCAACCTGTTATCAGCCTTAACTATGGGATAAGAATATTAAAATAATTCATTTAAGAATTTTCTCAAGACAGATGATCTACTTCCCTTAAATCGAAAGGTGTATATGAGTAAGGGTCACAGGAAATTTCAAAAGAATTTTATATGTGAAATTTTAAGTAAATTAAAAAAAATGAAATAGTAGGATGATTAGGATATAAAACTAAATGAAGCCACTCGACATCCGACTGAACTTAATCAATATAAGTTCATTTTAATGCTCGACTTGAACTCAATGCGATTAATACAAAAATAATAGATTATACTTAGAAAAAAAAGATCAAATTACTGAAACTCGATTCAATTAAAACTTATTTGAATTCGTTTGGAGCAATAATTTCAACTAAATTCAACAATCTTTTAAATTTAATATTAGTTTAAATAAATTTAAATAATAATATATTGAATTCGACTAAAATTATTTATTGGGCAGGACGATAACCAATTATAAAGTTAATGAAACACGATGTGTCCCGGTGGGTAGTGGGAGCAAAAGTAGTTGAGGAACACACGGCCTTTATTTAAAACAACAAAATAGAAAGTAGGACTGTTTGATTCCGACTAGTCTGCAATGGTACATGACTCGCACGTGCACCTTGGATTGGCATATTGGAATTGGATGGGTGAGGCCCACTCGTAATATCTGTCAACCTTTGGGACCGAAACTGAAACCCAAAAACTTTGCCCACCGCTTCAGAGGGGCAAAGTGCAAATATGTTTAGTCGTTTCCATGTGGAAATATCTAGCCTAAGCATTGGTTTCATCTCTCCAATATTATTTTATATTTTTACACAATTATTAAAAACAAATTATTTTTACACTTTACTCTATTTAGTCTTCCATGAGCATTTTTTGAGGAAAATGAATGAACTCGAATATAGGATAATTAATCCGGCCGGTCGGAACTTTTACTATGGGCTTTTTGATTCCTACAAATTCAGTTGTCGAGCTTTTGCGTTCTAATTTAACGAGTGAATAATCTGATCGGTGGAGGTAAAAATCAGATTAGGAATGTAAAAACTATTTCCAGTAAAGTATTAAGAGAAGGAGATTATTATTATTTTTTTTAATAAATCTGTAATTATTAAACTAGTTTTAGTAAGAAAATTGTGTCGAGACGTAGATGGTTGGTCCACATTAATTGCTTGGGGTAGTATAAATACCCCTCAAACATTGTAAAGAAGGACTTTTGGCAATTAAAAGAGAAATGATTTTTTAGTTTGTAATGTGTGAAGTATGTTTAGATCACGAGTTTTTCAGTTCTTCCCTATTATCAATCAAACTCAAATTATTTATATAAAAAAATTGTTTATGACATACTTGATACAATTGAATTAGAAGAATGATATAATTAAAATACGTAATTAATTGGATAGGACGATGGACTATATAGATTTAATTTGGACAACAAAGTTGTTGTAGTAGTCTGATTGTGAAACAAGGTACAGATCCCACTACAGTTGCACATAGATGTTGGACGTCGGGTAATAATATGATGATTGAAGCTAAAAAGGAATAGAAAATCTAGGGCCAAAAGGAAAGACAAAGTTGATAGAATAAGGACAATCTGATGTCCTTTCATGGGGAACAACCTCACATGCCATCTCCAACCCGCTTTTCAGAAAGGTAACTCCCATGAATATAGCAGCACCTTTCAAGCACAAATGCTCCTTTCCTCATTCCATACAAAAAACCAAAGGAAACTGGAACTACAGGGTGGTCTCTGTATGTCCTAATTTTCAGTATCATCGTTAAAGTGGTTCTTGTTTTCTTCCTTTCTATGATCTCATTGCTATAGTTTTAATGTTGTCAAAAAAAGTTTATTTTATTGTCTTATGCTTCTTGCTTAGTTGTTGTTGTCCTAACAGATGATGCTCAATGTTAATTCTTGTGTGTGTGTTTTTTCTTTTTAAAGTTTGGTTTGTTCCAATTCTAGTCACGGTTGCGCAGTTCGTTTGTAGAGGTACTTATAGATTATCAATACAGTCTTCACATCGACAAATAAATTTTAAAAATTACTCATTCTTATCAAGGGATCTTATAAGAGTAAATTCCTAATAAAGCAGATGGAAAAACTGATTAATTTTGATAAACTAATGCTACAAGATTACTAAGAGGGAAGTGATCTGAACAACATTTCCCTGTTGGTATTTACAATTGAATCACAAAACCAAAGGAAGCCCCAACAAAGTGGAAAGTAAACTATAATTAGGAGCAAAACCCTTTGAATTATCTCCTAATGAATCACTAGGCTAATTCTTGCTCTGTAATTAATCAGTCATGCCAGCAAAGCAGCATCACCACACATCTTCTCATAATGTACAGCCTTCCTCTCTGCTCCTTGAGAAACCTCCCTAATCTTCTGCTTGATAATCTCTTCTTTGATCTTTCCACTGATGCTGCTGCATTCCCCATTTTCATCTCCATATACACTAACCTTAATAACTTCGAAGGATGATGAGGGAAGTAGTGTTTGGCTGCTGCTAAGGTGGTTGTTTTTGTTCAAGAATGATGAGAAGTAGAAGCTGCAGAATGGGTTTAATTGGATATTGTATGGAAAGTGTGTTGAGTATGAAGTAGAAGAGAAGGGGCTCTTCTCTTATAATGGGCGAAGGAGGAGTTGGGGTGGGGGTGGGGGGGGGGTTGGCCCATACTGTGTGTGCCACGTCATCATCTATAGCAACATTAATGCAGGTATCATCCTCCAAGATAGTTGGTCGGCCCCCAAGAGATAAATATGTTATCAGGTTACCACGAAAGTTTTCCTGCTTCCTTTTCTAGTCTTTTTTTCTACCTTTCCTATTTATCCTTCTTTCCCCCAAACTGATTTCAACGCTTTCTAAAGTGTAGGTGATGGAGCTATCACGCTTTTAATTTTCTTCTTCATGTGTTGCAATCGACTCAATTTTTTGTGTACCAACAAAAAGTTCTCATTTATCTAATCTGATAAATATCCACCATACATTTAATCAGTATTTTGATTAAAATTAGAAAAGAGCCCTAATTTGAATTTAGAGGATTTTTCCTTTTTTTTTTTTTTGGTATATGATCTGATTCACGTTAGTATTTGGGCTATAATATGCTAACGTAACATAATTCGCAGTTTTTGTTTTTTAAGTAATGATTGTTTTATCCTCTTTTGTAAAGACATTAGGGTGAGTTGAAGTGTGACTTTTGTTGTAAATTTGGTACAGATAAGCCAGTCAAAAATTTACAGCAGAAGTGATACTTCAACACTGCTGAACTTGTGAACTGCATATTTTAATGCACATTTCAGAAAAAAAGGTACTCCTGAATAGGGACAGTCTACAGACATCACTCACCACTTAAATTATTACATTAATAACGTAAGAAGGTTTCATCCCCGAACTGGAACTGAGATGCGGTTCCAGCTGGATCCAATGCCCTCCTTTAATTCCAACAACACTCCATTTATTTATCAACACTTGTTCTTGGAATTAGGGGCAGTCCTAAACATGTTTTGCTTAGTGCTCCTTCAATTTAATTACTGCTCTGCCCATTCCCTTCTGTCCAAAATTTAATTTTATTTAATTTCACAAATCCAATAATGTTTTGTTTTGCACTGCTCCCCATCATTTATTGCAGCATTCGAAATAAATACACGTTATAACTTATGAACACATCAATTCAATTAATAAATTAAAAAATAAATAATAATAAATTTATATTAAATTAGATAAATATATATTTACAAGCTTTTGTCATTAACATAAATGAAAAATTGGAACTAAATTCATGCTAATTTAGTAGATAGGGAAAAAAATTACTACTTTATTCCTTGGTGACCCACCAAGATCAACTGGCCAAGATTATCTTAATAATTCACCAGGTCCGTGCTGATATGGTAAGTTGGATATTTGTTCTTCCTTTTTGGAATTGTTCACCTTTCCTTTTTCTTTTGATCTCCTTTCTCTATCACTATTTCTTTTCTTCTGTTTCCAAAATATTATATACAGTGAAGATAGGAATCGACTGACGAAAATATCTTAGTCAGAGACAAGGGAAAAGTGTTGATGATCAGCTAGTCTAGGCATGACAATGCTAGTCGTCGTCATCTGTTGCTCTCCAATGGTTGTAGGTCCTAACCATATTAATGAACAATAAAAATACCTTGATCAGGAGAGGGGGACAAGGATGATTAAAATACACTCTAACTCACTGGAATTTCAAACAGTGGACCAGGTTCTTGGTCCAAGTGTTTCAACCTGGTTCATCCTCAAAACTGAATGTGGTAATGTAATAAATAATTACGCAAACAAGACACGGCTGCACGGTACAAGGAGGACATGTCAGCACGTGATCAGCACGTGAGGGACACGCCCACCTCCTCGACTTCCTGGATCTTTCTCTCTGCTGGTTTAAATTCCCGCAGCTTTTAGGGTTTCGTTGTTAATCACTGATTAATATAAGTACGGTTAGATTCCATTAATGAAACCTAATAGGTACGTGGTAGAATCTTTGTTTTGATTTGTACAGAAACTAGCGAACACAGACAGCGCCGGAATTTGCAATTCAATGAATGATTGGGGAGTGGTTTGTTGAGGAAGTAAGATTATGGATTAATGATTAACCAAGTTCAGTTAATCTGGGTTAATGATGGAAATCGTCTTTGGATTTTGGTGTGTCTGAGAATCAGGGTTTTCGATTTTCTTGTCTGTTGTGTCCATCCCCTTCTGGTCTGAATGCAAAGTGCAACCCACCTTGCGGATTTAAGTAATTTTCCAAGTCCAATTTCATTTATTTATTTAAATTTGTATAAGTAATTACTATATTTCATTTTGCCTATTATAGTATAGGAATATAACGAAATGGGTAAAGTTCTAAGGCACTAGTAACAAATGCTAGCTAGAATCCTTATATGTCTTCATCAGATATATCATCTTGAATCTAATGCTTATAGACAACATATTTTTGGTCCAAACTAGAACAACATTATAGTACACTTAGAATTTGTTAAATTTGATATATATATATATATATATATATATATATAAATTCAGAATGCAGTTTATATTTAAAAAACACTCGATGTTGTGCCAAATAATAATACATTTTGGATGTCAAATTGTTGGTACTTGATTAATTGTTAATATATATGTTGTTATAGCAATTTTAACACAGTGAAAATTTTAACCTCCACTATGTTGCCTAACTTACCACAAGCTAGTCCCCGTTTACTCATACATTCTTACTTGTGTATGATTTGGAGAGTTTGAATAAAGATCATCTGCACAATGTATGCAAACAAGCAAGATTACTCAATAAATAAAGCAACACAAGTAAGTTACTGGCAAACGGCCAACTTTATAATTTTATACACTATATTTAGATTTTGGGAGCCGAGAACCCTCCTCAGAGCCTTTAGGCCACTACAAGGCAGGGAGTCGATCAATCGCTATAAGCATTCTGGATTGGTTATGACAGGTGTGTAGTGGTCATTCTTTCGATCAAGGGGATTGAAACGTCTTTGAGATTTTCATCTGGGCCTGCGGGTAAATTACGACTCACCTTATTTCCACCTATCATGTCTATTATTGTTTACCAGCCAAGCATCCTCCAAATTCATATATTTTTCTGCTCGATACATCTAAAAGATATGAAGCTAGCTTCCTAACCAAGAATTCGAATAAAGTTCCTCCACGAAGTCCTTGGGTAAATGCACTGACAAGCACCTCTTGGTGGGCCATGGGGAATTCCAGTATAGCTGTGTTAAAACATTGGATATAAGTCCTCAAAGTTTCGTTCTCTTCGTGCTTGATTCCAAAAAGGCTAATAGCTGACTTCCTACACCTCTAGCTGCTAGCAAACTGGTGTTGGAAGAGGGAACTAAATTCTGCAAAAAATCTACTGATCCAGCTGGAAGCTGGTCGAACTATTGTTGGGCAAAATTCATTAGTGTAGTAAAGAAAACACGACATTTGATATCGGTATAACCTGTTCAGCAAGGCTGCATTTTAAAACTTATGGATATGCTCAGTTGGATTAGTAGCACTGTCATAAGCAGGTAGGTGTGAAGGTGCTCGGAAGTGAGCAGGAAGTTTTTCCATCATGATGTGTTTGCTGAAAGGGATGCCCCACCCAGCAGGCATGGTCTCTTTTGCTACCTGCTGGCGAAGTTCCATCATCTCATTCTTCAAGGACTACCAAATACCAGGGGGTTGATGTCCAGTACGGCAAGCTACTGGGAAAAGGTCATGCTCCGTTGGCTTGAGAATCGCGGAGGGTCAACTTGATGGTTTCCATGATGAACTGACGAAACTGCTTACAAAAACATACAAGATTGGCTAAGCAATTAAAGTACAAGTATTGCAGTTTGACACCCCCAAACTACTAGGAAAAACTATCTATAATTGTAGCGCTAATCTTCTTCTTACTGTACTTCCCGAATGGATAAAACGAAAGTATTAGTCTTCCCTTTCGTTTTGTTGCCTTTGAAGAAGATGATGGCTTAAAACTTCAAAGGCTATGGCCTAGACTATGAGCAGCTCCGAATCTTGTCTCCTTCTTTTGCTTTCTTTGCCTTCAACATAAAAGGAATTCGGCAAACATATCTTGAACAGTTGCAGCCTGCCATCTGCGTGTAGATAGGCAGTTTTCATCGCACAACCACCTGGCACAAGCTTCTCTATGCCATTTGCTTCAACCCCCACGCAACCAATCACCAAAACTTGACCGTTGACGAGATCACCAAGATTTGTCGACCATTTGAGCGCATCGTTTGCCATCCTACCGAGGAATCACGCAATATGTCTTGCGCACACAATCTGTCAATCTACCAAGAAATGCCGCAAAATGGTGTTGATTGTGCGCCGGTTGTCGACCATCTCCCACACATAGGCGCATAGCTCGCCCATGCGCGCACATCCTTGCGCATCTGTCTGAAGACTTCCCACAAAGTACCACACTATCAAGACCCAAGCCTGAAATACCCACAAGACACCAACACTGTCTACCAATCCTCAAAACCTACACGTACACCCGCCACGTAGCTTGCCATGCACCATCATCCAACGGATCCTTGTCATGATCTCCCTCTTTGAGCATTGCCAACTTTGTATGTACCACTTGTTTGGGTATATTAATTCAATAATATTATTTTATCATCGATTTCTACTAAAGTGAACAAGTAATTTCTATTGACAAACGAAATTTATTGTAAAACTTAAGTGTGTGAACTTCACAGTATAGGCTTCTGAACAAAATAAAAGAAACATTCGCTAACGAAATCGAAAACATAAAACCATTACAGCCCATATCCAATCTGTTAACCCATACAGCTCACTGATATTTATGGGCTGCTTGTTTTAAGAGTAATTTCCAATCTGAAACATAGACATTAGTTTGGGCCTGTGTAGCTCAATAAACGACATGTAGTGCTAAGAAAAACCCATAAACCCATCGACTAAAACAATAGATTAAAAACGCCGTTGCCGGGGATCGAACCCGGGTCACCCGCGTGACAGGCGGGAATACTCACCACTATACTACAACGACTTCTTGATATTCCTTTGACAAACTATTCTAACAAAAAATGACAAGTCAAGGCGTATAACTCTGGATACTCGTGTCGGGTTGACCATACTTTTTGAATCAAGATTCTTTTAGTCAAAATAATTAAGTTTATTAATATATAATAAAATAGTATCTCAATCAATTATTAGATGTATACATACATCAATACTTATTTATTTTACTTTATCAAAAAAGTGGGATGCGACTAATCAAACAAAGCTTTTAGGGTTGACACCTACCTCTGCAGTTCAACTATTCATAATTTCTTCAAGTACTCCTAAATTTTACTGCTTATGAATACATATATATATATATAGGAAAAATTCAAAAATACCATGTGATATTGGGATGCTTAAATTTTTTTTTGAGAAAAATAAAGTATTAATTACATCTCTTGTGAAATAAAAAAAAAATCAAAATTTCCCGGGTAAGAGTGTATGGTATACGCATGTTGACTGAGATTTTGAGTCTAAAAAGTGCATTTTTTTTAATAATTTTGCCTTTCTCTCCAATCTAATATATAATATTATATAATAAATAATATAATTTAATAAATCTTAAATAATATATAAATATTTATTAATAATAAAATAATATTTTTGATATAATTATATAGTTATATTAATATTTTTAATATAATATTTTTTTAATTAAATTAATTAAAAATTAAAATTAAAAAAATAGCAACAACGGCAAACTGCAGAGGGAGGGCACGGCCAGCGCTTTCCTAATCACTGTGCGATGGTGATCATCGTCGCCTATCGCAAGCAAGGGCGACGAACATCTAGGCGACAGGCATCGCGCCCTCTAGGGGTAAAGGAGGTGCGTAGGCGGGTGGGGAAGGGGGAAACGGGAGCAGGTCATGAGGTGGTTTGGGGGGTTTGATTATTTATTTTTTAAAATAATAATTTTATTTTATAAATTATAATAATACATATAATATAATTATATAACATGTCATTCAACTCATTCTTTAAAATCATGTAGGACTAAAATCCCCCAACAAATATCTAATTAGCATATCATGTCATTTTTCGGTCAAAAATCAAAATTTTGACTACTGAAAGACTAAGTTTTATCAATTTTGAAACTTAATGAATTTATAAAAAATGAGCATAATTATCAGACTAAAACTAATATTGAACATATTTAAGGGACTAAAAAAATAATTTTTTCTATATAAAATATTTTTTCCTATATAAAAATTTTAATTTTATATTATATATATTTATATTAGACATAGATATATTTTAATAGACTCTAATTAACCAGGTTGATTAGGAGGGGCATTTTAGTCATTGTCCTTGAAAAATTAGGTCCAAGAAGATCAGTGGACTGTGTGAGTCATTGTTAACAATATAGGTGTGATTTGTGATATATAAATTTTACAGAATTTTTTTTGATATTTTTCCATAACACAAGGAGTCAAAATGAATTTAACTCTTTCTCTCTCTCTTTAGACATAAATAATAATTTAGTTTAATAATTAAAATTGAGGTAAAATAAATAATATGAAGATTGTATGTCTAATCACACTAAATATGTAATTATCGTAATTATTTATTACTTTTATTTATAATGATGTATCGGAGATAGCAATGTAATCATATATGTATTTACCACTTAAAAAAATACATATATATATATATATTTGTCAAATTGAAATCAAACAAGAAATAACTGTAGTAAACTGAGATGATCGCAGATTAATCGATGAGCTAAAATTTGGATATATATTGACATAGTCAAATTTGTATTTATAAGCTTATTCAAATATCCAGAGACAACGAAAACGAATCTACCCGGAAGGAAGCACAAGGAGAAGCAGCAGCAGAAGTTAGTAATAATCAGACAAACGACTAATCTTCAACCAACCATACCATTATTTTCTACTTCCGCGTGCTTTCTTTTTCTACACACACACTAATGTCAAAAGTGTCAATATTCAAGAATTTCAGTCAACTTCGCTCGCTTCTCTTCCTACTTCCTTAATCTTCCCTGGAGTTCTTCTCCCATTACACATCCACACAGCAAAATAGCTCCACAATGGGCAGTCAGATCAGCAGAGGTAACCGAAGCAGCAGTACCCGTCATCCCCGGCCGCCGGAGCCTCCAGCTAGAAGTATCTCAGACCCCACCAGCTCCAATTCCAACGCACAGCCGGCGAACCCATCAAACGCCGATCTGAGCTCATACGAAGCCGCGTGCCACGCCGATCCTGATATCCGGACCTTCGACTCTACTCTACAGGTCCGTACCAGCCGAGCCATCAACTCCATAGCTGTAGGCCTCGAGGTTCGGTCCCTCTCCCTCGACTCCCTCAGCGAAGTTACCGAACTCTTACTTGAAATGAATCAAGAAGTTGTCAAAATCATCCTCCAGAACAAAAGGGACATTTGGAAAAATAAAGAATTATCCGATCTCGTCGATGATTACTTCGAAAACAGCCTTTTAACCTTAGATTTCTGCACTTCACTCGACGCCTGCCTTAAACGCGCCGGCCACATCGAGTCCATTATTAACGTTGCCCTTCGTAAGTTCCAGGAAGAACATTATGCTGTTAGTGAAGAAGGTTCAGTCAAGAATTATACAAGAACTCTGGAGGAATTAAGGAATTTTAGAACGGCGGGGGATCCGTTTACATTGGAGTTCTTTAAGGTTTTTAATTCAGTTTATGCACGGCAGCTTCTGATGTTGGAGAGATTGCAAGCCAAGAAGCGGAAGCTCGATAGGAAGTTGAGGAAATTGAAGGCGTGGAGGAAGGTTTCTAATGTGATATTCGTAGTAGCTTTTACATCAGTTCTGATATGCTCGGTGGTGGCGCAGCTGCCGTGCCGTTAGGATCGATGGGGAGATGGCTTAACTCGATTTGGAAGAAGTGTGAGAGGGACTTGATGGGTCAAAGGGAGATAATTAGCTCAATGCAAATAGGTAGTTACATTGTTATTAAGGATTTGGATAGCATAAGAGTGCTCGTTGACAAGTTTCAGATTGAGATTGAGGCTTTGTTGGCGAATGCCGATTTTGCAATGAGGGGGGAGGAGGCGGTGGTGATTGCAGTAGAGGAGATTAGAAAGAAGGTGGATAGCTTTATCAAGACTATCCATGATTTGAGTGAGCACGCCAATAAGTGTACTCAAGAAACCAGAATGGCAAGAACATTAATATTGCGGAGGATTATCAATCATCCCAGTGGCTCGAGTCAGGACATTGGTATGTTTTCCTGATGCCTGAACTAGCTTCTGCTGGCTTAGTTTAAAGTATGCAGATTACAGTAAATGTGTAAAGAAATGCTGATTATGTTCATTTTTAAAATGTATCCTTTCCAGAAATGAGAATAGGATTATGTTTTATCTTGTGATAAGTTAAATTACTTCAGTTATAGAAATTAAAGAATGGATCATTGATCATTAAGGTTGTGAATGGGAGTTCTAAATTTAGGTCATTTGATAATGGAGTTTCCTTCAGTTTTACCTAACAGAGTTGTGTGCACACACATTGTAATTAGCCAATGGAAGTATCTTTCCTTGGAGATAAACTGCTTCATGTGTTAACAAGAAACGACATGATAAAGTGGCTGTTTGAGAGTAAGACAGGAACTGGCATGTGTTGCACCTGCCAGAGTGGACACATGTGGTGATTTGTCAATTCTTGCCAACATCTGCATGATGGCATGTTGGGTTCCAACCATCTTTTACTGTTGAGTAAATGATGCTGATCCATCTACATTGGTATGCTGTTGAGAGTTTTATTATAGATTTGTCACAAAGTCGACTTCCTCGTTTTGGGAGAAAAGTTTGCTTTCATTGTTCCCTGCTGTGAACTAATATTAGGGCTGTAATTATGGATGAAATCATTATTGTTACGTCTGCTTCTCAAATCCTTTTGATTGTGGATAACTTTAATGGACAGATAATGAGCAAAGACAGCTCTTTTTGGCTATTTCTGTTGTAGTTTGGGCATATGTTGGTAAAAATTCATCCACCTTTCAGCAGCAATAAAGCTACATATTACACCATTGCCTTGCTCTACCTATTATGACGGTATTGTGTAAGATTAATGTACACAAGCCGTCTCCAAAGACAATCATATTGTTTTCCTACTTATATATATGCTGCATAAAGCTTAGAGTTGGTGGCTAAAAGTTTTGCAAAAACACTATACTGTTGAGATATTTTTTGCGAGAAAAAAATTCTGTTATCTTTTAACAAATTGCGAGAAATTTCATTTTAATAATTGCTAATGATTGAGGATCTATATTTCTAATTTTATAAATGCATCTTCACTGCTAGGAAATTGTCCAATTATATGTACATGTGTTTTGTTGGGATGTCCTATGATGGATTATATGTCTGTCAACTATGTGATTTCAAATAACTCACTACCTCATGACAGATTAGTGAAAGAGACTTCAAGCCGAACATCTTTTGCTCAATCCAAACAAGCAAATAAAGATTAAATCCTTCGTTCCATATACAGAAGCCTTGGGTTGAGATTGCAATAGCATTACTCCAGTCTCCATGTGTTAACTGACAGTCTCTGTATAAGTAACGCAAACATCGAGACGTCTAAAATTTTGAGCCCGTACACAAGTTTTACCTGTGCACAAAGCTTCACTTAGTCGAACCTTGTAATCCTCTTTGTATTTATCTCCTTGTCCTTTGTTTTACTGCATTGTTCCACAAAAACATTGCCAAATTACAGAAATCAATGGATTAAGATGCAGAATGCGATGTAGAAAGCAGATGAGCAAGGATGGCCTCTGATTGTGCCTGTCCTTTTTCTTTCTGCTCTAGAGTTCTGTTCTATATATGATAAGAAGAAATATTAGCATGAAGTCATTGTATTGTTACGGTGATCAAATTGTTTGATGCTAAGGTGTTGTGTTGTAAAAACCATTGTGCTCTAACTTTAACATCATCTTGAGATGATAATGTTGAAGGTACTCTCAGATTTGTCCTGTAAATGTTGGAGCTATTTTGCATAACTTGAAATGCAGTATTTGGATTCCTCCAGAAAAAAAGATGCTAATGATGAGACAGAGTTGATAGTCTCCTACTTGTGCTGTTCAAATTCTGTATTTTCTCTAATCCAAGAGCAGGTTTGATTTAAATTGAAGTAGTAGACTCTCATGGTTAGACCTTCAAATGCCTACAAAGAACATAAGTACCGACGAAAGTCGAATCGAAAGCCTCATTTATGCCGAGAAGAAGGCATGAGATTCATATGATGCATATTTCTCTCAATTTTCAGGTTCAACTCTGAGGAATTTGGAAAAAAAGAAGGGTGGTGTTGGATCACTGTATCTTTAAGTAGTTCAAAAGGGCTGAGAATACACCACTGGAGTGGGAGAGTCTTAGAAATACCCTTAGGATAAACTAACCATGTAAACGTTATGGATGAAACATTAGTCTATTGTCTTAACCCCGTCCAAATATTTCATCTAAAAGTTCCTTCATGATCCGGGTCGAATAATGCGATCTCGGGATTCGATCTCCACTCGAACTGCCAATTCGTCCAAAACCAGATTTTGGGTTCCCTGAGAATAAAAACACGAACTGTGAGCTCGTCGGGCACGTCCCCGACAATGACCCTCCGACGCTCAAGTTAGGTTGGTCGAATGAAATAGGTTCGATCTAGGAGTTCGGTCTCAATTAATGCGTATCAGTTACCTCATTTATGGCGTGTCGTGGTCTATTTATAATACACAGTTGTACGGCAAGTACTGGGTCACGTGGCCTTATCTTGTCGGTGCGCGTTCCGATCGAACGGTGGTCATTGTCCGGGTCTTCGGTCGGTGTACGCGATCCGGGTCGGGTCCAATGCGACCCTCCTGCTACAATACACGCGGATCCTGATCGCGAAATGACTGTAATGCCCTTAATGAGGGGTGTTTCGGTCCTTTTGCAGATGTGATATTTGAGTACTCATCACTTCAGTTTAATGTTTTAGTACTTTAGTGAAACATAAAATTCTGGTCATATAGACTAATTAAGAAACTTTAGAAATTTATTGTTCTTATGTAAGTAATTTTGAACAAATTCCAGGTGTTGTTTACTGCTTAGAGAAACAGCATATAAAATTGTGGCGAATTCTACTGATCTTGGGTGCTGATGATGCAGGATTATCTTCTTTGTCATAAATTTAAATATTTTGAAAGAAAAAAAAAACTTATTATAAAATTTATAAAAAGAAAAAGACTAGATAAAAATTGAGAATAAAGTGTTGGATTCGTTAAAAAATCACTTTTTACTAGAAATTATTTTTTTGAAAAAAGTTAAAATATCCTTTTATCCATTATCTTTATTTTATTTTTCTTTTCTTCTTCTCTTCTCCTTTTTCCGCTTTTTTTTTTTTTCCTTTCCCTCTCATTTTCTTGTGTAATTTGTACTTTGCACCCTGGCAACAGGGTTGATAGGCACTTCGCAATCCTAAAATACAAGAACTGGCAGTTTCCACCCTTGAAATGGATAACTCTTGACAAAATGCACACTTTCTTTTTCCAGGCCAAACCAGTCGCCGGATCAGCGATTTTTTTGTCCAAGAAAAGGTTTTTTCAAAGATAAATCTATTATGGTATGCACCACTCTTTATTGCATGTTCTGCTTCACCGTTCATTGTCATTGTTGCATGTTCTGTTGGTTATGGAGGCTGGAAAAATAGAGTGCTCTACAAAATAGGATTTCTCTCTCGGAAATTTCTAGACGATTAACAAAAATGATTTTGGTTAATTCGGTAAACGTGATCCAAACTCAACATGCTAAGGAGGACATTATGTGTTGGAAGGACGAGGTTTTATCGTGGTACAGTACAGGAGGTTACGAGCTAGCATGGACAGTGTAGTACAGAACCTGAACCTGGGTGTAAAAATGATACAGAGACATGCATGCTAGAAGCCTAGAAGAGATATGGTCATATATCTTGCAACTTTTTGCTTTCTCAGTCTCAGGTGATTCAACTAAATACGTCTAAGGTGTACGGATTTGGCTGGAAAAATAGCCCCCACCCCGACGATTGATTTGGCTGGAAAAAGCAAAAGGGTGCATTCTGCCAAGAATTATCCATTTCAAGGGTGGATTCTGTCATTTTTAGTTTTCCAGGGTGCAAAATGCAAATTACCCCATTTTCTTCTCGTTCCCTTTCTCCCCCCTGTTTCCCCCATTTCCGTCTTTGTCGCTTATCTTCTTCCATCCCAAAATGATCTCAAATATAAGCTAAAAGGCAATTTTTTTTGAGTTTTTGCAAAGCACCCACATCGTCAACACGACGGTGCTCTCTCAGCTGAAATTCAAGAACTTGTTACGCTCTCCCGTTTTCAGTTAGTTTCCGACTACTCCGAATAAATGCTTATTTGATTTTCCGTCTCTTGCAGTTATTTCTCTATGTTTTCTTCCCATAGTTCCCATCAATTCCTCGGAAAGTTCAAACTCAAACCTTTCTTGGGTCTGATTCTCCCCAAGCCTTTTAGCTCTCAGAAAATTACCAAACAGAGGAAGCCCATCAAGCAAATCCCTCAAAAGATTAATAAAACCCTCGCTCGCCAATCGTTGGTCAAGAAACCAAATGTTGAGCCAAAAGTGTACGCGAGGGAAAGAATCACAAAAATATACAACATTCTGAAGTATTCGACGTGGGACTCTGCTCAAGAACAGTTGGAAAGCCTCCCTATCAAATGGGATTCCTACACTGTCAACCAAGTTCTCAAGACCCATCCTCCAATGGAAAAAGCTTGGCTCTTTTTCAACTGGGCATCTGAGAGGAAAAATTTCAAACACGATCAATACACTTACACTACAATGGTGGATATTTTTGGGGAAGCCAGGCGAATTTCATCGATGATGTATGTTTTTGAGCAAATGAAAGATAAAGGGGTCAAGATTGATGTTGTTACTTACACTTCGCTGATGCATTGGATGTCTAATGATGGAGATATTGATGGGGCAATTAAGTTGTGGAAGGAGATGAAGGCAAAGGGTTGCCGCCCAACTGTTGTTTCATACACAGCTTATATGAAGATTTTGTTTGATCACAAGAGAGTGAATGAGGCAACTGATGTGTACAAGGAGATGATTGAAAAAGGCCTGACGCCCAATTGCTACACATACACGGTCCTTATGGATTATCTTGCTTCCTCTGGTGAGTGACTTAATTCATATGGTCATGGACTTTTCAGTTCTTGTTCTGCTTTCTCGGGAAGCACTTGGGTTGTATTGCTCCTTCTTCAGTGACCACCTCACAAATGTCACATGTGTTTTGATCCCAACTATTTTTGGTTTCCACCTTGTTACTTGATTATGTATAATGCAGTAGTCTGTTCTCCTATTGGTTTTGGTGCAATCATACTTAAAGATGGCTCCAATATCATACTTATAGAAATCTTATTTTGTAATTTATAGAGTTGGAATGTAAGCGGAAAGCCAACTTACTATTCATTTGCTGATCCAAATGGTAGCCATGCAACTTCCCATGCCTTATATGAAAGCAATTGCTATAGTCTGATTTACATCATTGCATGAAAATGTCGTTGTTCTAGTTTTATTGCCTAGTAAGATATTCAATTGTATTCTTTTTTGTTGATCTCAGGCAAAGTCAAGGAAGCTTTGGAGATATTTAACAGAATGCAGGAAGCTGGGGTGCAACCTGATAAAGCTACATGCAACATTTTAATTGAAATATTTTGTAGAACCAGTGAAATATGGGCCATATTTGAAATTCTTAAATACATGAAGGAAAATTTCTTTGTCCTCCGTTATTCAATATATCAGAAAGCTCTGGAGACTTTAAAATTGGCTGGGGAAAGTGATATCCTTCTGAGGCAAGTTAATCGCCACTTCTCTGAGGAACACTTCAGCGAGAACACGGATAGATATGATGCAATATCTCCTGACAGTGACTTCAACGTGGAGAACTGCCTTTTTTTGTACTTGATGAATAAGCAGAGTCTTGTTGCTGTTGATGCTTTGCTTGCTGACATGATAAACAAGTGTGTTCCATTGGAAACCATGGTGGTTTCAAGAATTATTGAGGTAAATAGTGTCCGCCACAGACAACGTAGTGCTTTATTGGCATATGAATATAGTGAGAAATTGGGTATAAATATTGACAGAGCTGCATATCTTTCCTTAATAGGCTTATCCATTAGAACAAATTCTTTTCAGAAGGTGGTGGAGATTGTCGAGAAAATGGTGAAGCAAGGTCTTTCTCTTGGCACACACTTAAATTCTCTTCTAATATATAAGCTTGGCTGCAACAGGGAAGCTGCTTCTGCTGCAAAAGTGTTTGATTTATTACCTGATAATGAGAAGAGTACTGCTGAATATACAGCTTTAATAGATGCTTACTTCTCTTCTGGGAATATTGACAAGGGACTTGAAACATTCAAAACTATGAAGAGTGAAGGTGTAAGTGTCGCCTTAGGAACTTATTGTGTTTTAATAGCTGGTCTTGAAAAACATGGTAAAACTCGTGAGCTAGAGTATTACAAAAAGGAAAAGAAGATGCTGCAAACTGAAAGATGTTCTCAAAATGTTCCAATGGAGGAAACAATATGTAATCTTCTATTTGCTGGGGAATTTACTGCTAACAACGCTAGATAGATCGAGATACATATTGATATCCTGGGATTGAGTGTGCTGTCAGATTCTTTTTTCCAACGCTATGCAATAATATGCTATGTAATGCCATAAGAGACAGGCACTGCCTCACCTCATGGTTTGATTGAGCGTTTTTGGCTGAGATGATGTTCTTGATGCTAGTTATTTCTTAAGCACTTGCATCAGCTTACACAGAATGTACAATTTGAGGTGCTAAAGGTTGTGACAGGGGCTCAAGGGCAAATAATTTTCGACCAGGTAATATATTTGTGTTGAGATACATATTGGGCCACGACGATACTTGAACTAAAACCATTGGCGTTAATTTGTTAAGCAACCGAGATATCATCCTGAGCATCTGGAGAATGCCAAATGGAAGGACAAGACTCAAGAGCTAGGGATGTTTTAGTAAGCGCGCTGCTAATGTATGCTGACAATATTCGAGTAATTGTTTCTTATGGCTTGATACATTTTGTAAAATAAGTAGTCATGAGTTGAACTGTAAATCCTGTGCTGTTTTTTCTTGTGGCCACATGGAAGATGGAATTGAGCGCTGGCCGCAGAACTCTCGTTTTCCAAGTCGTATTTTGTTGTTAGCCGTGGATGATAATTACCAATGCTAAAAATCAACTGGTATCAGTATAATTGTGTACAAGTAAATAGGTGCGCATGCCTTACACCAGCGAGAGTATAGTCGCGAAAGGAATCAAGTCACCTTAAGCTCAACTCGTTCGTCATAATAATGTAATTAGCACTTTATTGTTTCAGAGCTTTTCTATATGAATTGAAAATACCAATGCTGTTTCTTCATATTGATGTGACACGATTTTATACTGTGATATTTCCAAATTTAGTTCGTATAAAAAAACATTATTATATGATTGTAAAATCAAAATTTAAAAGCGTGCTTCGAGCTTGACTTAAATAATAACACAAAACTATAAAGTATTCATAAAAATCGTGGTATGGTGAATTATTCAATCAAATTGAGGGTTGATATTCTTGTGTGATTTGACTGGAGACCCTGGAGACTGACGTTTGAGGTGCTTACTGCATACTTTTTGATGAGGGATGAGAAATTATTGGATAGAAAGTCTGAGGGGAATTGGAATGTGGAAACAGCGGACGAGAAACAATTAGTGCGATGATATTGATAGGTATACAGTTAAGGATCATTTCTGAGAATATATGCTTCCTAAATTATGTGCAGAAACGATATAGTAAACTCAGCATTATGCAGCAGTACTCTGAGGTTGTCACTTGCTCAGTACGATGCTTCACTGATTTCCGTGTCTAAGGAACATGCATCAAAATTCAAAATTCCTATCCCTACCCATAAATAATGAACCATTAATCCAAATATTTTTATTCCTAGGATTTATTCCCATCACCACTGGGCTACACTTCTGTGCCTTACTGTAGAATCAATATGAGTTGAAGAGATGAAGAAAACGAAAAGGGTGTTTATCTTGTACAAAATATTACATATACCAACTTATTTGGAGTATTGATTCAATCAACTTACAAATTATTGCAAGGAGAATGCCACCGTCTTAAGTTTACGTTTTCCTCCTCCACTTTGATGCGCAGAACCCCTCAAATGTCTCACCTACTCCATATCTTTTCGGGACTCAAAGTAACATACCTCATTCCCTAGTATTCAATCCAACATAATCAAAAGATCCCTTAATTAAAAATATTACTATTTGATTCGTTACAGTATATAAAATTGATAACAAATTGAAATCCAAAATTCTAAAAAACCTTGTTCAGAATACGAAAATTTCAATTTCGATTCAGTTTCGGTCAATTAAATCAAAATATGAACATCTCTAAAAATTCTTATCTTAATTGAAATTTAACAATGTTACACCAATCACATTATATATATTATTGTATTTATTAATTGTTCTCCTTAACTATTGCATCAGCTATATAATAATTACAACACACTCCTTGATAATAAGTTTGTATTTGTGTTTAATTGAACTTCATCAACTCCCAAACTAATAAATGTTTCAATCAATAAAGTTTGGTACATATTGATTACCTCATCAATTGAAATACTATAGCTAGGGGTTTACATAATAGTTATCAAAGTCTTCATTTTTCTTTCTTTTAGATAAAATTAATTTTTTTTTGAACAAATAATGTGATTGTAAAATATCAACTTCTTACTCATCAATAAAAATTTATTTTAAAATCCAACTACGCTTAGATCAAACAAATTATACATTAATCCAAAACTGAATTATTTTAAAACATAATTATCGAAAACATCAAAATATATTACGTGGCTACAATCCATATGATGTGGTCTTCTGTTACGCTGATGTCATGATACTAATTTCAAAAACCTCAAAACCAATTAAAAACTCTATTATGCTAAAAAAAAAATACTAACAATTAACAAATTATTTAATTATTTTTTAATATAAAATACAAAAAATAGATAATGTGATAATGATAAAGGCAAAGGACGACAGGCTGGACTGGTGTAGGTTCATTACAACACCTTCATCGACTTACGCCGCAAGTTCAGGTACTCAAACACTATCCATTAAGATCAAATGGGTCGGGTCATCGGATATGTATCCGCCCAAATTGCGATGTGGCGACACGTTAGCGTTAACGTTGGAAAACCCGCGGCCTCCATCTTTTCGGTCAAGTTCTTTTTTTTTTTTTGTTTACAAAAAAGAAATATGCAGCCACGTCGTCTTCTCCAAACTTGATCCTCTGCGCTGAGGACTATTTCATTACCTTGACCTCTCCGGTTACCAGCTCCTCCGTAATTAACACGTCTAGCACATAATATATTCGACCAATTGGATTAGTCTTGACGGTGATGACCACTGCGGCCTTAGCCAACCACGTGGGAGCTGATTAAAATAATTCACGCAAAATATTTTTACCTACTCACGATATTTAAGCTGAGATATATTATTATTTACCCGTGGTGTGCGAATATTCCATTTTCTTGGAGGGTGAGTGATCATTTAGGCTCCAGAAATATATCTCATCTCATTTTATCCGATTAAGTCAAATAATATTTGGATATAAAATTATTTTTACAATTTAATACTTTTATTTAAAAAAAAACATATCACTTTGTTCATAATCGTTACATTTTTCTTTTTAACTAACAAGTTTATCTCATTTTATCTCGTTCAGATAAGATGAAAGTAAATTTTAATTCAAATCGAATTTGGTTATATCGAAACTAATTAATATATTAAGTGTGATACATTGATCGTGTAATTTATATTGACTAATTAAATAATAAATATAAATTTTTTATTCAAATCAGATATCAACAAATTAAATCAATTGCAATCTTATTTTTGTGTACTACTAAGTTTAAAATATTAAAAGGAAAATATTGTCTGAATCGGATTATGAAACCCTATTTTCTTTCTCCAACACTGCAGCCTCCCATTTAGGCACTTTATTTATTTATTATTGCCTCAATTTGGGCATGGCTATATATAGAGAGTGGTCACGTAAGAGTTTGCAATTGTTGAATCAATTCAAATGCAATAAGCAAACCTCTCAAAAAAACTCGTAACCAACTCTTTTTTTTCTTTTTTCAGTTCTTCTTTGTTATTTTCCACAATTTTCTCTCAAGAAATCTTGTTCTAGTAATTTTCTTCATCAATGGCGTTCAAGAAAACGTTGGCGCAGCGCCTTTTCGGCATATCAAGAATCAGCAACCGTGCCCTGACTAACTGCCGCGTTTCCTCCCCATGCACCGCCGTGCAATCCAAGGCCTTGAATCATAAGACGACGACGCCAAACCGACTCGCCCCGGATCCCGGAGACGATGGGATTTTCAGGCGATACCTCCACCGATTCTCGGCAGCGACGTCGCCCGGTCTGCGGTTCCTTCCCACGGGAGAGAATCTTTTCGAGAAGCTCCGGGAGATGGACATTGCCCGAGACAGGATCAGGCTTGATGGGCTGAGGCCCGCGGCGCCGGAGGTGACGCTGTCTCTGAAGGATGCGGTGAAGATTCTTAGACTTTCTCAACTTGAAACGGTGAAGTCGAGGCTGAGGCAGATTGAGAAGGACTGCGTTTCTTATCCGGAATTCTTGGAGATTTGTGCTAAAGAATGCTCAAGTGTCGATCAAGCGGAGGCATTGGCCAAAATGCTTGATGAATCCGGGAGTGTGATTGTTCTTGGAAACATCGTGTTTCTCAGGCCTGAACAGGTTGGTTTTTTCGCTTCAATTTTCTGTTCATGTGGATTGATTTAATCTTGAACATGGGCCTGTTTTGATTCCTATAACACTCTTAAGTCTAGACTCCGTTGATTGAGTAATAGGATTAGATCAAAGCTTAGTCCTTTACGTGATTGATATTCTGTTATTAGATTTTCTTTTTGTCCTTTTCCAAATTATGATTTTGGAGACAACCGAAAACTAATGGAGTTTTTTCCTGCACTATGTGTGCTGTGTCTTCCACAGGATCTCTTAAAACGAGATGGTGACTTTTTTTATGGGGTATCGTTTGTCGAGCAGAGGAAGAAAACTCACTAACTAACCTCTTCTTTTATCTATCTCCTTTCAATGAGGGCTGAAGTGAGGAAAATGACAAGGACATCCAACTTTTCTGGAGTACATCAAATTGAACCAATCCCCCTATTTTAATCCTTTGACCAACCTCAATTTTCAAGAGAAAAACTCAATCTTGTCCAGTTTATTTACAAGGGACAAGCCTGAAGATTCTTGCTTTTGCGATTTTGGAAAAACTCTAATCAGTTTTGGTAAACTTGGAGTGGAGATTAGGGGGTACTACCTCAGTATGGGAAAGAAAGACTACACAAGTTTTCAGTTCTGAGTGTCAAGCTGTTCAAATTTGAGCAGTTGTCGTGTTTGTTTCTGTCAAGAAAAGCCAACTGACTTTAATTAAAGACCTCACACTAACAAACTACAGAGAAGTGGAGCCTATATCAATTTACCAAAATGTTGTGTACAATTTTTTTGGATACAGGTGGTGAAAGCCATCCAGGGCCTAATCCCCATCCCCTCACAAACCGGCCCTGAAGATCAGATCAAGGAACTCCAGGAACTGGAGAGACAGAAAGCGGCCATCGACAGAAGAGCAGAATTGAAGGTTCGTCGGGAACTATGGTGTGGGTTAGGCTGTCTGGCTGTCCAAACAGCAGCCTTCATGAGGCTAACATTCTGGGAACTTTCATGGGACGTAATGGAACCTATTTGCTTCTACGTTACATCCTTGTATTTCATGGGCGGATACGCATTCTTCCTACGAACATCGAAAGAACCGTCGTTTGAGGGGTTCTTCCAGAGCCGGTTTAGCGCAAAGCAGAAGCGCCTCATGAAGGCTCAAAACTTCGATGTTGGGAGGTATAACGAGCTGAAGAAATTAGCTTGTTCTGGTCCTCAGTCACCGGGGATTAATTCTATCAGTTTAGCTTCTTCAGGTTTACGGACATACTGAGTGTGATCTTATTAGCGTATGAAGACAATGAGATGACACAAAGTAATTAATTATACATTAGAGACAACATAAGCGAAATTTTGTTTTGGTTCTTTTTGTTTTTTTAACCGTGCGGCTCTTGTAACAATAGTTTGGAGAGGCTTTTCGACTAAAACTCAGATTTCGTATATGAATTAGTGGACTAGTAAATTTTTACTCGGCGTAGCTCTGATTACTCTAACAAATTATACAAAATAAGTATGATACAATTAACTGGCAATCTCTATCACGAGCAAAAGTTGCCAACTTATTTGGATTGTTTTGAAAAGAATCGGATTAGAAAGATTTAGGGACAAATTGATTTTGAAAATTTTCTCATTTCATCTCCTCTCCTCTCGTAGTAATTTTTCTATGAAATAACTACTTTTGAAAAAAACAAACATATCATATTCAGTCACCTACTTAAAAACTACCTCATTTCAACCAAATTCGTTTCATTTTGGGACGAGATGAGATGTAAGCAATTATTTTATGCCGTGGAGGTAAAAGCAATTGAAAATTGTTGGTAGATGGAAGGAAGAGATAAAGGGAATCTCATACATTGTATTCTTTGAGTTTAATATTGTGATTAATTTGAAGGAGAATCGAAGAACATGAAGCAATGACTAATTATTAGGGAAGCAAAAAAAAAAAAGCTAAAAAATTGATGGATAACAGCATCAACCAAGTACACATTAATTCTCTTGCTTAGTACATCTTATTCTTATCAGAAATGTGTGTGATGCGTCAGATTGGAATAATTAGCGTCTGCAAATGAATTATTAAAAAGGACATATCATTATCCAATAATATCATTCCATTATCTTCTTATTGTAAAGTATTATTGTAATTATCTTGATTAAATTTTGAAAATTCGACTTCTTACTTTTTGTGTGACTTAGCGTGGATAAAATAATGATGTTAATTCCAATCAAAATCAGACCGATCAAGACAAATTATATAAACAAATGGGTTTATGTATGTTATGTGATTTTTCACAACTTATAGGTTATAATCACTCACATATTAGATACAATTAATATTTATTGTATGATCGATGGTGAAACGTAACTAAGTCTAATCTGAACACATTTCTTGTTTTTATGAATTAAATATCCCTCATCTACAGACAACTATCAATCACAAATAAAATATAATAATAAATATATTTATATATATATATAATTAATTGAAAGTGACAAATCTGATTTGAACTAAAATTTATAATTAAATAGATATCTCTTTTGACAAATGTATTCCCCACACCACCGACTCATTGCAATTTGTGACATACATTGAAGGGATGGAGCGGCCAGTCATTGTTATATGCATTGAAGAAAGTTGAAGAAGCCACTGTTGTTGTTTGTGAAGAGAGAAATTTAGCAAACTAGTCTTCATTTAGCAGCATTGTATTGTTATAAAATTTCTTTTTTAATAAAAATAAAAAAGAAAATATGATTTTAGTGCCAAAATATTAACCAGTAACTTTAAAGTTATCACTAAAAATATATATTAAGTGACAATAACTTTTATATTGTCACTATATAATTATTCACAAAAATTGTGTACAAAGTTGTCACTAAATAATAATGCAATTAGTAAAATATCTGTAGTGATAATATAATATAGTAACATTATTTGTTGTCACAGGTCGTCACTATACTTGTATTTAGTGATAACTTTGTGCACATTTTATGTTACTAGTTCTTGTCAATAACAACTTGCAATACAATAGTAATTATTAAAATCATGAAATTAACTACTGTGATAGAATAAAATTTATCACTAAATATATATAACTAGTGATAATATTTAAAATTATCATTTAATTTTTTTATCACTAATTTTTTATTTTTTTGTAGTGATATAAATAGCATAAAATTTATCTGTCGTCTGATTCAATCAAATACGTATCAGAATTTTCTAAATTTTTTTGTTAATCGATATGTATGGTGTCCCAACTTTTTTTTTTGTTTCCGTATTGAGATGGTGCATTATAAAAAAAATTATTATTTTGTACATTACAAATGAGTAAAATTTACAAATCTAACTAAATTAACACTACCAATCATGATTACAAAAAGAAAAGTCAATATAGACTTACGTTTTTATCACAATAATCAATTTTGTTATGCTTTTCGGTATGATAAAAAATTTACTGTAATTTCCATCTGTAGTTAATATTTTAATCCATTTTGCTGCACTAAAAAAAAAAAAAGAAGTGAGATTTAGAGCATGTTTCATGATCATTTCAGTGCCTTTTTTTGTAGGAATGATCATTGAAATTACTAAGGAACGGAACCACGCTACTGATGTCACATTTCTTTTGTATTCCATCCAATGGTATGTTCATTAATACAATCGTTCCAATTATTATATTACAAGTTGCGTCTTTATCATCGTGGCAGAAGCGAAACAATAAAATATTGTAACACAATTTAGAATATTTTTTTAATAATTGGAATAGTCTGCCAGTAGTAAATGAGTACTATTCTAAATTTCAGTCCAACAGCCATTGAATATGGGGACGTGAAAAAAAAGCATTTCAAAATGAGGTACAATTTGAGACGGTTTCATTCCTTAGAAATGCTTGTAGTACAATACCCGTTTCTAAGTATGGTATTTGTGGGATGTAGTTTGTGTTCCAAATACATTACAATGGCTAAATTTTAACGGTTATTTTTGGGTTCCAAACTGTGTGCCTGACCCCGCTCCTAATATGTGGTGAAATGATTATATTCTAACGCCTATTTGATGGAGTTTCAAATACCATTTCAAGGCCCGTTCCATTTTTTTTTATACATATGTTGCTTTTATTTTATTTATTCTTACTCTCTCTTGCATTCTTATGCAATTGATAGTAAATTTTATCAATCTCTCTCTAATTTTTGTTGATCTTTGAAGTTGTTTTAATCATGTAACAATTTGAACCCTTTTTGGTTAATTAAAATGCATGCAGTATTTATTAATTGGTTATATTTGTTCTACCTTTGTCAATTAAATACATTTCTATAATAATATATGTATATATATATGTGTAGTACATATTATGTTAAGACAATCGAGGAGATGGATGTATGAGAAGAACTTGCCGAGGAGGGTGGGTTTTACACTGAGTTTGAGGATGGTGTTATTGCATTTCTAGAATAGGCCAAGTCTCAACATGCATATATGGACGGCGAGAAGATTAAGTATTCATGTCGGAAGTGCAAAAATAAAAATTTTAAAACATCGGACGAGGAAAATTTCGACTTGTATATGAAAGAGTTTATGCCGAAATATTATAATTGGACTTCTCATGGAAAGGAAAGGGTGCAAGAGTACTTTGATGTTATCACTGCGCTCTCTATGCATGAGGAGCAAACTATTGCCACCGCCTTGTGTCGGACCTACACATCACTGTCGCCACCACCACCGCCACGCTCGAACATGGAGGATCGGATGATGAGGCTGGAGACGATGATAGTCGACATGATGAACATGATGAAGTCGATACAAACTAGCGCTTCGATTGTCTGCCCGTCACAACCTCCCGTGGACCCTCGTGCCCTGGACGATGAGGAGATGGACCATGCTGACAAGGGGGTTGGGATATAGATTATGTTTGTTTTTTATTTATATTTGTAAACGTACAATTCTTATATTAATATAATATTTTTTATAATTATTTATCTTTTAATGTTAATTGTATTTCATAATTCGATATTTATTTAATTTTAATTAATTATTTCTTGAGGCAGTCAGCTAATCTAAAAGAACTATACAGGCCATGCATTTATGTAATTTTGTAAAGCTTCAATAATTATTATAGACAAATGGCATATTAAAGTGTGAATATAACGGGCAAATACTTTTTCTAATCTCACACAAACATGGGCCGTCTACCCACCTAATACTGGAATAACAATCCCATTCTCGTCCGAATTTGGGTCATGCAATCATGGCCGCATGTTTATGTGTCGTGTTGGGAAGGTACAGCGTAAGGTGGAAGAGGAGAAAAGTAATGAGAAACCCAAAAGAATTAGCCCCAGAATTCATAACCCATCAGCCCTCTCTTTCAACTAATTACAACAATTTGCTCTCACCAAACCCCATTTTCAGATACACAAATACTTTATGTTTTTTTTTTTTTAGAATTAAAAGTACAGCCACTTAGGAGCCCTTGTACTTAATAGGGTGTTTGTATAAATTTATCACTAAATATAAAATAGATTTATAATTATAATTACAATATCAAGAAGTGTAAATTATAATTTTATAAATGATGATTTGTTTTTTGTGAATGCAAGTTGTGAAAATATTCCTTAGTGCAGTTCTAGTGGAGACTCCACATCTTTCCGATTCATCCATCTGCTTAACAAACCGGAGGCCGGTTTGATGATGTGAAGGTTGACGACCACGGCTTATCATCATTAAACATGATAATAATCTGACAACATTTGCAAAAATAAGGCGGTCTGAACTGTGAAGTGATATATGCACTTCTTTTTCTTTATATATATTTCTAAAATTTGACATAATTATAAATATTTTCTCGTTATTTGAAAAATTATAAATACCTCATCTGATTTTAATGTATGTCTAACAATAAGCCAATTCTGTTAGGTCTTCATTCAATTTTCGTGATGAATTGACCAAAATGTCATTTTGAATTATAAATTATAAATTTATATATTTTATAATTTTTCAAAATATTCTATGAACTAATATTTCCTTCTAAATTATTTATTTTACTCACTCTCAATTTTTTTATATTTTTTCAAATATTTTATGTATTTTTTAAAAAAAATCAACAAAGATAAAATAATAATGTCCACTTCACTGTATAGGGGCTACATAATTATTTTCGATTTGAGAAAAATATTTATAATTTTTCAAAATACAAATGAGTATTTATAACTAATTCAAACCTCGGAAGAGAGCGTTATAATTTACCTATATTTCACTTTTTAAATCCTTTGTTGTCGCATTGGGAATCAATTCTTGTCCTGGTCAAAATAATTAAGTGTTTACAATGTTAATCAAATTTATTACAATTACCATATTGATTACTAAACAATTAAAGAAATATCACATGACTGATTCAGTGTTAAAACACAGAAATTCAATTCAGATGCAAAAGTCTTCTAATTGTGTATAATACGCACAGGATGCGGGCACCGAACAGCAAAGCTATTACTTAACACTTAAGTAGTTTCTATTTTGTCATTTTCATGTATTTTCTACACATAATACTGTAGAAAATTCCACAAAAAAAAAAAAAAACGCTTTATCACCTAATTTATAACTTCTCAATCTAAGTCTCGAGTCATTTAGCACCAATACACACACGGTGGCGGTAGGGCAACTATCATCAGACAATCCTGTCTAAAACCACATCCTTCAACTAAGTACAGTTACCGGCATAAAAAAGAAGTCGTGTTCCCGTCCTACCTAACTACATATCAGTATAACTCGTGTTTCCCAGATAGCAATTTCCCCCTCCTAAAACTAGCAACTTTAACTTCCCACACTTTTGTTAATGCAGTCAGACTAATTACCCTCTAAAGCAGTACTGAAGCTGAAAGATTTTTGGGCTCATAGATTATTCAAGTTTACATCCCACATAAACCATATTTCAATATATATATATATATATACTTGTGGTAATCTACTACTAGCCGAAATAGTTTAAAAAAACAAAAAAAAAAAAAGGTTGTAAGAGACCTCAAATATCCTTGTCTTTGACCAGCTCCAGCTTTTTAGCCACAAAGCTGAGTTCATGGCCGGCGCCGCCGATAACACCGACTTTTGTTTTCCGGAGATGTTTTTTCACGTAAAAATTCAAGAACAGGAATAGGATTGCCCCATTCAGAACTGAGTTGAAAATCCACGCTCCAATCCCATTGCATCCGCCCTTGATGAAATGCAACAGGAGCACTCCAAAGTGGCACACCAGATTGCAGCTCAGTAGTAGTATTTGGCAATTCACCACGAATGGGAAACACGCGCTCGGCAATCCGATCGCCGTCCAAAATCGGTAACCATAGACGACGGAGTACACCAGAGTTGTCAGGAGAATCGCCAGCACTTGAAAAGATTGCGAGAATTCCAGCCAGAGGAACGACATGAATATCAAGATCGAGTGGTTGAACAGCTTGAAGAAGGGTAGCTCCCGATACCGGAGAATGGTGATGAATGACCGCAGCGCGTGGAGGAAACGCGAGAGATAGTAAATGTAGGACCAGAAGAAGACGCGGCCGGAGGGGCGAGTCCCCAAGGGGAAGCAGAGCAACCACTGGAAGGTTGTGGTGCGGGAGCGTCGCCACAACCACCGCGTGTCCCGGATCTCGGCGGTGGCGGAGAGTACAGTTCCGGCGAAGATAGTGGCGGAGATGAGGGCCATAGAGAGAGAGTGGACTGCGGGGAGTGGACCCAACGGGAGGGGACGGCGGTGGCGGAAGAGGAGTTGGAGGAGAACGTGGAGGACGACAGCGGCGGAAACATAAAGGGCGATGGAGGAGAAGAGGAATGACCAGGTGGAGCCCCACGACTGGGTGTGGCTCCACCGGAAGCCGACGATGGATGGTTGCTCCGAGAGGTAATACCTCAGGCTGTGGTAGGACGTCATCTGACGGAAGAGGGCGTCTGGTACACCGGAGGTCTTGACTTTGACCGGACGGCAAAGGAAATAGACCCCACACCCACAGTTGTCTCTCAGCCGATGGATGGATTGATTGGTGCTCTGTAATTCACGCGGAGGGGAGGAGAAGGTGGATAGAAATAATCTTAGCCGCAAGAAATTGAGAGGGCGACAACCACTCCACTTGCCCAGACTCCCACTATTTATTTCTTGATTTCTCCTTTTTCCATTTACCAAAATTCTGAGTTGGTAAGCCTGAGAGTGAGTGTGAGATTAGGATTGTGAGTGGAGCGGTGCATAGGTTTTGAAAGAAGGGGGAAATTTGGGTTGGACAGCGAGAGCGAGAGCGAGAGCGAGAGCGAGGGCGAGGGTGAAATAAGAAGAGTTAGGCAAGGGTACGTGGAGGATTGTGATTGGAAGCAAGTGTTTTCGCATTTTCTCTTGTCCTATTTCTTGTCGTGATTTATGTTGTTTCCATCCCTCATATACTTGCGACTCATTGCATCTCCAACTCAAACCCCCTCTCTTTTACAATTGTTTATTATTTTAACTTTAATCCTTTACTCTGTATTTTCAACCCTTTTTTCTTTTTCTTTTCAAAATAACAAAAAACTGGATGCAAATATTTATCTTTTCAATCCAAGGCTTGACGTGAGGTTCACATTACTTAACTAGTTGTTTTTTTAAAATTAAATATGTATTGACCCTCACCCAAGACTTGTACATATTCATGCTTCCAGATCAAGATTTTTTATGAAATTTTCAATCATAAACCAACGATCATACAATAATCGTGGAATTAAAGCAATAAATCTTTTGAAGGGTTGATTGACACTTGAACTCCAGTGTTGATTTGAAGCATCACCATCCCTAGAAAATGAACTAGGAAAATCACTTTTCATTTAAGTTGGGCAGTACATTTAATTATTTTTTCAATATTTAATTTTAAATACTCACAACTTTTATTATCGTTTAACTTATAATTTATCCACACCACATAAACAAACATTATTGCAAACACCCCATTAACAGGGGTTGATCCAACTGAATTATTCATCGTAATTTTCAATAGTAACAATAGAAAAAAATATACAAAATCATCAAAATATTCCTTTTTATAGTAATTATCTGAAGAAGAAGTAATGCGCGGGTATGGACAGATTCAGCATTCCGATCACTAACAGATGCAAATATGTGCACCCCATTGTGGTACAAATACTAGCAGACAAACTGACAAATTATCTTCTTCACAGTGAATAAATTGTGCTATCTACACAAGGACTATGTGATCGGTACCTCCACAAAGCATTATAGAAGAAACTCAGGGGGCAGGTGGGGAGGAGGCGTGCTTTTAAGCTTCTGTCTCACTGCTAATAGGTTAAATATCGTGTTTCGAAAAATAAAATATCGTGCAATATAGTGGGTGGTTGTGATTTTATGATGCTCCAGCCCATCCATCAACTCATTGATTTTTTGGTTGGTATGAGTTTAATATTCTTATTTATAATTCACAATTAAGAGTTAATATTTCATGATTAAAAGGTCATCAATTTTAATTATAAGTTCCACTAATATATGAGAATTAATTTACTTTAATAATAATTATTAATTTATTATAATAGTACTTGATTGCTTGAAATATCTGATCGAGTTAACCCAATCAACAAATCTGAATCTTCAGTTTAATGACATTTAAAGACAGATGTTCTGTAAAGTATTCTTATCTTAGTGTTTGGCTTAGGTTCTAATGTTGTAATAACTATATATATATATATATATATATAAAGAAGTTCTAATGTTGTAATATGTGAATACTGCACAGCGGTCTGCCGACCACATGTCTACAGTGAAAAAACAATATAAACATGTCTTGAAAGACTAGAAGACAGTTCTCAAAAGGAGGGCACACCATTGCTAACGAACATAAAATTTAGAACACGCACACTGTACAAGAATTGACCAGGGTTAACTTCTAGGCCTTACCTCTGGTTAATTAAGACCCATTGTTTCCTTTTAATAAGGTAATTACCCTCCTTTTTCATGAAATTTGGTACCATTACACGTAAATTTCATATAATTTAAAAAATTATATTTAGTATCACTGAAATTTGGACCTGTCCAACAAATAGGTCCATCGATTAGTAAAACATTTCTGAATTTATTACTATCAATAAAAAACTTAATGAAATTTGACTTGCTATAAATCATTAATAAGTCAATCGGGTAAACATCAAATATCATCTATTTTTTTTATTAATATCAACAAGTTCA
The DNA here is from genome assembly GCF_000512975.1 of Sesamum indicum. Taxonomy (NCBI): domain Eukaryota; kingdom Viridiplantae; phylum Streptophyta; class Magnoliopsida; order Lamiales; family Pedaliaceae; genus Sesamum; species Sesamum indicum. The sequence goes on along the minus strand of NC_026159.1, from coordinate 3,603,286 downwards.
GTAAATTTTATCCAGTAAAGAGACTTATTTGTTAGATGGAAGCAAACTTCAAAGTATTAAATGTAATTTTAAAAAATACCGAGGGTCCACAAATAATTATGTCAAATTTTATATAAAAGAAGTGAGTGTAATTAATCTTTTTAATAATATATTCATTTAAATGAGACAAAATATAAATCAACATTCAACAACTTCTTCAATCCTCTAACGAAATAATTAAGAAATAAAATAATAGAAATCGATGATAATTAATTTTAAAGAGATGGGATATAGACGTAGGGTGATGCATGAAAAAATCATAAGGCGATAATTTAATAGCCAACAGCCGCCAACGCAGAACTGATCATTCCTAAATTGGTTTCATAATCTTAGTGATTGTGTTGGTCGGCTTGTCATGATTAGGTCTACAGCAATGATTAATCAATTTTATAACAACGATATGTTTATTTAGTTACAGGCCGATCTTCAGTCAGGAAATATTTGGCAGTGCACACGCGCGCCCTTCTTTTACTTGTACTCAATATGAAATGTAAATTATTATTATTTGATGTTACAATAAGAAATAAAAAAATAACAACATAGTTTTAATATAAAACAAAATTGAAAAGGGGTCAGTTTGATATTCAATATTCAGAACAATTTGAACCAAAAAAAAAAAATGAAAACAATGAAAAAATTACTCTCTTTCTCTCTCTTTTTTCTTCTCGAGTAAAAATTCCCTTTGTATTATTGAGAGGGAGCTTAAATACTAGATGGATCACGGGTACAACGTCACTTTTATTCTCATGGGCCATATGCTTGGGGTTCTTCTTGTAAATTCCCCCATTTTGTATTAACGTTTTTAATAAGTCGAGGATATTAGACAATGTATTCATAGTATTACATTGCCTAAATTGATTAGTACATGATCATTATTTAGAATATGGTGTATCCCTTGGGTTGTCGAGGGTGAAACCAACTGAGGATTAATTTGGTGTACTTCTTTACCTTTTATTTATGAAACTTACCTTTCCCCAAAACCGCGCAAAACAGCTAAATTTTGAACATTCTCAGAATTCGACGAAACTTGACCCAAACGTTGGTCTAGACCCAAGAATTTTGTGTGGTAAATTTGCTAAGCGTAATAATAACTACAAATTTGTATAAAAGGGAAACAAACTTTTTTTCTTTTTTTTTTGCAGAAACTCTCTAAAAGTTTTATTAAACCCAACGTCCCTTTCCTTTCAGTACATATAGAACCAGTACCCAAAAAGCTCTTAATGGTGATTTCAATTCTCAAAAAGAATTACTAGAATTGTGAAAACAAGATCAATAAGCCCAGCTCTGGTTCTTTCCTCTTTCAGCCACGCTCAGCAACAGGCTTCAGAAATTGCCACCCACGCCTGCCTCGGCGCCCGCCACGTGTCCTTCTGCTGAACTTGCTTCTGCCCTCGAAACGGCGTCGTCCTCAGTCGAAATCCCCAATTCATTCTGCAGCCCTAATTGAGCGGAAACGGCATCGTTGGCTCCAGAAATCCCCAATCCTGCTGCTGACTCAGGGACTTGCCACCCACGCCTGTACCAGCTTTTGCCACGTGCCCTTCCTGCATCTCCTCGTCATCCCTCAAGACGACGTCGCTCTCAATCACAATCCCTAATTTGTTGGATTGCCCTAATCCCCTGGAAACGGTGTCGTCCTTTCCTTCAATCCCTAATTCCTCTTCTGATTTGTGCGCGTTTTTTATCAGATGGTTCTAAAAAAAAAGGGAAACAAACTTGCTTTACTAAAACCGCGCAAAACAACTAAATTTTGAACGTTCTCAGAATTCGACGAAACTTGACCCAAACGTTGTACCCAAGAATTTGTGTGGTAAATTTACTAAGTGTAATAATAACTACAAGTTAGTGTAAAAGAGAAACATACTTGCTTTAATAAAACCGCGCAAAACTGCTAAATTTTGAACGTTCTCAGAATTCGACGAAACTTGACCCAAACGTTGTTCTAGACCCAAGAATTTGTGTGTTAAATTTTCTAAGCGTAATAATAACTACAAGTTTGTATAAAAGAAAAACAAACTTGCTTTAATAAAACCGCGGTTCTCAGAATTCGATGAAACTTGACCCAAATGTTGGTTTAGACCTGAGAATTTGTGTGGTAAATTTGCTAAGCGTAATAATAACTACAAGTTTGTATAAAAGGGAAACAAACTTGCTTTAATAAAACCACGCAAAATAGCTAAATTTTGAACGTTCTCAGAATTCGACGAAACTTGACCCAAATATTGGTCTAGACCTAAGAATTTGTGTGGTAAATTTGCTAAGCGTAATAATAACTACAAGTATGTATAAAAGGGAAACAAACTTGCTTTAATAAAAAACCGCGCAAAACAGCTAAATTTTGAACGTTCTCAAAATTCGACGAAACTTGACCCAAATATTGTTTGCTAAGCGTAATAATAACTACAAGTTTGTGTAAAAGGGAAACAAACTTGCTTTAATAAACCGCACAAAACAGCTAAATTTTGAACGTTCTCAGAATTTGACGAAACTTGACCTAAACATTGGCCTAGACCCAAGAATTTGTGTGGTAAATTTACTAAGAGTAGTAATAACTACAAGTTAGTGTAAAAGGGAAACATACTTGCTTTAATAAAATCGCGCAAAACTGCTAAATTTTGAACGTTCTCAGAATTTAACTAAACTTGATCCAAATATTGGTCTAGACCCAAGAATTTGTGTGTTAAATTTGTTAAGTGTAATAATAACTACAAGTTTGTATAAAAGGGAAACAAACTTGCTTTAATAAAATCGTGCAAAACAGCTAAATTTTGAACGTTCTCAGAATTTGATGAAACTTGACCCAAACGTTGGTCTAGACCCAAGAATTTGTGTGGTAAATTTGCTAAGCGTAATAATAACTACAAATATGTATAAAAGGAAAATAAACTTGCTTTAATAAAACCGCGCAAAACAGCTAAATTTTGAACGTTCTCAGAATTCGACGAAATTTGACCCAAACGTCGGCTAGACCCAAGAATTTGTGTGGTAAATTTGCTAAGCATAATAATAACTACAAGTTTGTGTAAAAGGAAAATAAACTTGCTTTAATAAAACCGCGCAAAACATCTAAATTTTGAACATTCTCAAAATTCAACGAAACTTGACCCAAACGTTGGTCTAGACCCAAGAATTTGTGTGGTAAATTTGCTAAGCGAAATAATAACTAAGAGTTTGTATAAAAGGGAAACAAACTTGCTTTCATAAACCGCGCAAAACAACTAAATTTTGAACGTTATCAGAATTCGACGAAACTTGACCCAAATGTTGGTCTAGCCCCAAGAATTTGTGTGATAAATTTGCTAAGTATAATAATAACTACAGGTTTGTATAAAAGGAAAACAAACTTATAATAATTCGATCATCCGACAGTGTCTGTGTATGTGTGTGCGTGTGGGGTGTGTGTGTGTGTGTGGGGGGGTGTCATGATAGAACATTTTTTACTTCAATTTTGAACATAGAAGAAGTGAGGTATTGCTTTTATCTTCTGCGCCAACAAATGCCATCTGCGTCATGTTTCATTTGCCATTCTCCTTTAATTTCTAAGTTTTCATTTCTATCTACACAACCCTTTTTCTCGTGTTGAATGTCACCATAGTTTTGCAACATTTTATGCTCATTACGGATATTGTGTGTCTTTGTGGACTATTTATGTCATTTGTAACATTTTTGTGTGTTTGCATAAATGTGTATTCTCATTTTTATTTACCTGATATGAAAGACTATTTATTAAAATGAAGAGCAATAACAGGACAGGAGAGAGTGCATAGTCCCTCTTCTTTTTTTCTTTCAATATATCACGTTAGCAAGAGTGGTTTTGGATTAATTTACTTTACGAGAGGGGACATATTGAGAGAAAATGAGTGGAGGATTGATAAAATATGATAAATGCCTTGGGTGGTTATGATCTGCTAACCAATTCTTGAATTGGTTGCTAGCGACCACTACAAAATGTTGTAGTTTTGAACCCTAACTTTAGTGTGTGTAGCCATTTTGATTTCCTTCCTGCTAGCAGCGGCCTCTATAATTTTCACTCTTGAATCACAAGGTAGATTCTGTAGCATTACCTTGATTTTTGGGTGCTCGCATGGAAGAGGGAGAGTGGTCATTTTGCTTAAGAACAATTAATCAGTTAAATATGCTATAGCTGATGCTTGACTCAAGCTTGTGCTTACATGTGGCTTACTATTTATCACGTAAAGAACTAATCAAGAAGAACTTAACTATTGCTACTCTTTTGAACCTAATGCTTTTAATGGAGCAAAGAAGGTTGCAGCATTTTCCAGTGTGTTTTATTTATGTAATTGTATTACAGCAATGATATTGTGATTTATCTAGTTTCTGGATCAACCTCTCTGAAAATCATGATCTGGTGTAACAGATTTCTGTAGAGATCATGATGTGCAGGAATAAATTTTTTATATGTTCTAATCAACTATTGTATTTCTTTTTCAATTTTATAGACCACAAACTCGAGAAATTTTGCTGAATGATATCCCCTCTTTGTTCCGACTTTTTCATTTTTTTGTCTGTGCATCTTTATTTTTTTATGTGTGTGTGTGGGTGTGTGGTGTGTGAGTGTGTGTGTGTGGTGTGTGTGTGTGCAGGATATGTGTGTGTGTGTGGGGGGGGGGTGTGTGTGCGTGTGTGCGTGTGCGGTATGTATGTGTGTTTGTGTGTGTGGGGTGTGTATGTGTGTGTGTGTATGTGGGTGTGCAATGTGTATGTGTGTGTGGGGTGTGTATGTGTGTGTGTGCGTGTGCGGGGTGTGTGTGTGTGTGTGTGTGTGTGTGTGTCTGGGGTGTGTAACGGTAGAAGATTTTTACTTCCATTTTGAACATAAAAGAAGTGAGGTGTTGCTTTTATCTTCTGCGCCAACGAATGCCATCTGCGTCATGTTACATTTGCCATTCTCCTTCATTTCTATCTACACGATCCTTTTTCTCGTGCTGGATGTCACCATAGTTTTGCAATATTTTTATGCTCATTACGGGTATTGTGTGTCTTTGTGGTCTATTTATGTCCTTTGTAATATTTTTGTGTGCTTGCACAGATGTGTATTCTCATTTTTGTTTACCTGATATGAAAGACTATTTATTGAAATGAAGAGCAATAACACGACAGAAGAGAGTGCATTGTCCCTCTTCTTTTTTCCTTTTAATATATCTCGTTAGCAAAAGAGTGGTCTTGAATTGATTTATTTTATTAGAGGGGATTTAGTGAGAGAAAATGAGTAGAGGATTGATAAAACCTGATAAATGCCTTGGGTGGTTATGATATGTTAATCATTTCTGAAATTGGTTACCAGCGACCACTACAAAATGTTGTAGTTTTGAAACCTGACTTTGGTGTGTGTAGCCATTTTCATTTCCTTGCTGCTAATAACGGTCTTTATAATTTTCACTTTTGAATTACATGGTAGTTTCTGTAGCATCACCTTGATTATTAAGGTGCTCATCTGGAAGAGGGAGAATGGTCATTTTGCTTAAGAGCAATTAACAGTTATATATGTTGTAATTGATGCTTGACTCATGCTTGTGCTTACATGTGGCTTACTGTTTATCAGGTAAATAACTAATCAAGAAGAGCTTAACTATTGCTGCTCTTTTGAACCCACTGCTTTTAATGGAGCAAAGAAGGTTGCAGCATTTCCCAGTGTGTTTATTTATGTAATTGTATTGGGGCAATGATATTGTGATTAATATTATCTAGTTTCTGGATCAACCTCTCTGAAAATCATGATCTGGTGTAGCAGGTTTCTGTAGAGATGATGATATGCAGAAATATATTTTTATATGTTCTAATCAGCTACTGCATTTTTTTTTCAATTTTATCGACCACAAACTTAAGAAACTTCGCTGAATGATATCCCCTCCTTGTTCTAGTTTTTTCATTTCCTTGTCTGTGCAACTTTATTTTTTTTTGTGTGTGTGTGTGTGTGGGTGTGGGGTGTGTGTGTGAATGTTGGGTGTGTGAGTGTGTGTGTGTGTGGGGTGTGTGTGGGGCTATGTGTGTGTGCGTGTGCGGTGTGTATGTGTGTGTGGGGTGTGTATGTGTGTGTGTGCGCAATGTGTATGTGTGTTTGTGTGTGTGGGGTGTGTATGTGTGTATGTGTGTATGTGTGTGTGCGTGTGCAGTGTGTGTGTGTGTGTGGGGTGTGTGTGTGTGTGTGTCTGGGGTGTGCAGCGGTAGAACATTTTTACTTCAATTTTGAACATAGAAGAAGTGAGATGTTACTTTTATCTTCTGCGCCAACGAATGCCATCTGCGTCATGTTACATTTGCCATTCTCCTTCGTTTCTATCTACATGATCCTTTTTCTCGTGCTGGATGTCACCATAGTTTTGCAACATTTTATACTCATTACGGGTATTGTGTGTCTTTGTGGTCTATTTATGTTCTTTGTAATATTTTTGTGTGCTTGCAAGATGTGTATTCTAACTTTTTATGTGTGTGTGTGTGTGTGGTTGTGGGGTGTATGTGTGAATGTGGGGTGTGTGTGTGTGCTGTGTGTGTGTGCGTGTATGTGTGCGGTGTCTGTGTGTGAGTGTGGGGTGTGTGCGTGTGCGGTGTGTATGTGTGTTTGTGTGTGTGGGGTGTGTATGTGTGTGTGTGTGTGTGTGTGTGTGGGGTGTGTAACGGTAGAATATTTTTACTTCAATTTTGAACATAGAAGAAGTGAGGTGTTGTTTTTATCTTCTGCGCCAACGAATGCCATCTGCGTCATGTTACATTTGCCATTCTCCTTCATTTCTATCTACACGACCCTTTTTCTCGTGCTGGATATCACCATAGTTTTGCAATATTTCATGCTCATTATGGGTATTGTCTGTCTTTGTGGTCTATTTATGTTTTTTGTAATATTTTTGTTTGCTTGCATAGATGTGTATTCTCATTTTTGTTTACCTGATATAAAAGACTATGTATTGAAATGAAGAGCAATAACTGGACAGAATAGAGTGCATTGTCCCTTTTCTTTTTTCCTTTCAATATATCTCGTTAGCAAGAGTGGTCTTGGATTGATTTATTTTCCTAGAGGGGATATAGTGAGAGAAAATGAGTGGAGAATTGATAAAATCTGATAAATGCCTTGGGTGGTTATGATCTGCTAACCATTTTTGAAATTGGTTGGCAGCGACCACTACAAAATATTGTAGTTTTGAACCTTGACTTTGGTGTGTGTAGCCATTTTGATTTCCTTCCTGCTAATAACGGTCTCTATAATTTTCGCTGCTGAATCACATGCTGTTTCTGTAGCATCACCTTGATTATTGGGTGCTCGTCCGGAAGAGGGAGAATGGTCATTTTGCTCAAGAGCAATTAATCAGTTATATATGTTGTTGTTGATGCTTGACTCATTCTTGTGCTTACATGTGGCTTACTGTTTATCAGGTAAAGAACTAATCAAGAAGAGCTTAACTATTGCTGCTCTTTTGATCCCAGTGCTTTTAATGGAGCAAAGAAGGTTGCAGCATTTCACAGTGTGTTTATTTATGTAATTGTATCAGGGCAATGATATTGTGATTAATATTATCTAGTTTCTGGATCAACCTCTCTGAAAATCATGATCAGATGTAGCAGGTTTCTGTAGAGATCATGATGTGCAGAAATATATTTTTATATGTTCTAATCAGCTATTGCATTTTTTTTTCAATTTTATCGACCACAAACTTAAGAAATTTTGCTGAATGATATCCCCTCTTTGTTCTGGTTTTTTTATTTCCTTGTCTGCGCAACTTTATTTTTGTGTGTGTGTGTGTGGGTGTGGGGTGTGTGTGTGAATGTTGGGTGTGTGAGTGTGTGTGTGTGTGTGTGGGGCTATGTGTGTGTGCGTGTGCGTGTGCGGTGTGTATGTGTGTTTGTGTGTGTGGGGTGTGTATATGTGTGTTTTTGTGTGTGGGGTGTGTATGTGTGTATGTGTCTATGTGTGTGTCCGTGTGTGGGGTGTGTGTGTGTGTGTGTGTGTGTCTGGGGTGTGCAACAGTAGAACATTTTTACTTCAAGTTTGAACATAGAAGAAGTGAGGTGTTGCTTTTATCTTTTGCGCCAAACGAATGTTATCTGCGTCATGTTACATTTACCATTCTCCTTCATTTCTATCTACACGATCATTTTTCTCGTGTTGGATGTCACCATAGTTTTGCAATATTTTATGCTCATTACGGGTATTGTGTGTCTTTGTGGTCTATTTATGTTGTTTGTAAAATTTTTGTGTGCTTGCATAGATGTGTATTCTCATTTTTTATGTGTGTGTGTGTATGTGGGTGTGGGGTGTGTGTGTGAATGTGGGTTGTGTGTGTGTGTGTGTGCGGTGTGTGTGTGTGTATGTGTGCGGGGTGTGTGTGGGGCTATGTGTGTGTGCGGTGTGTATGTGTGTGTGTGTGTGTGCGTGTGCGGGGTGTGTGTGTGTGTGTGTGTGTCTGGGGTGTGTAACGGTAGAATATCTTTACTTCAATTTTGAACATAGAAGAAGTGAGGTGTTGTTTTTATCTTCTGCGCCAACGAATGCCATCTGCGTCATGTTTTACATTTGCCATTCTCCTTCATTTCTATCTACACGACCCTTTTTCTCGTGCTGGATGTCACCATAGTTTGACAATATTTTATGCTCATTACGGGTATTGTGTGTCTTTGTGGTCTATTTATGTTTTTGTAATATTTTTGTGTGCTTGCATAGATGTGTATTCTCATTTTTGTTTACCTGATATGAAAGACTATTTATTGAAATGAAGAGCAATAACTGGACAGAAGAGAGTGCATTGTCCCTTTTCTTTTTTCCTTTCAATACGTTAGCAAGGCAAGAGTGGGATTGATTTCAATATATCTCGTTAGCAAGAGTGGTCTTGGATTGATTTACTTTCCTAGAGGGGATATAGTGAGAGAAAATGAGTGGAGAATTGATAAAATCTGATAAATGCCTTGGGTGGTTATGATCTGCTAACCATTTCTGAAATTGGTTACCAGCGACCACTATAAAATGGTATAATTTTGAAGCTTGACTTTGGTGTGTGTAACCATTTTGATTTCCTTCCTGCTAATAGCGATTTTTATAATTTTCACTCCTTAATCACATGGTATTTCTGTAGCATCACCTTAATTATTGGGTGCTCGTCTGGAAGAGGGAGAATGGTCATTTTGCTCACGAGCAATTAATCAGTTATACAGTAAAACCTCTATAAATTAATACTCTATAAATTAATAAACTTTCTAAAATAATAAAATCTTCCGGTCCCGACTTGGGCCTTTGTAAAAAATTACCAAATTCGATAAGATAATAAAATAATAATTTTTTGGAAAATTCCTTTATAAATATTAGGTCCCATTAAAACTCTAAATTAATAATTCATAAATATTACAATTATAAATATTATGCTAATTTACTAAAATGTGAAGTCTGTAATGCTTTACGCATTTGATCATTCATGGATGATTTTGCGATGCCTTTTAGATGAGAAGACATGGTTGGGTGTTATGAATTATTTTATTATCATATTGAGTTTTATGTAGTATATGTTTCATTCATCATGCATGAATATATTTTATTGGGTATAATAGTTATTTAAGTGCAACGAATTAATGTAAACATGTATATTTAAGTTATTCCAATGAATTGATACATGTGTCTATGAATATAATAGTTAATTGTAAATAATGAATTGATATTATACATTAATATATTTAATTAGTTAAATTAATTGAATTGATGCATGAATATAATCAATGAAACATATATGAATTTATTTATTTTCAATACATATGTACTAAATTTGCTGAATTTAAAAAATCTCTCTTTTAATTAATAAAATATTAATTTATCGATAAATTAATATCTCTCTAAATTAATAAAATTTCATGGTCCCAAGGTTATTAATTTATAGAGGTTTTACTGTATATGCGGTTGTTGATGCTTGACTAATGCTTGTGCTTACATGTGGCTTACTGTTTATCTGGTAAAGAACTAATCAAGAAGAGCTTAACCGTTGCTGCTCTTTTGATCCTAGAGCTTTTAATGGAGCAAAGAGGGTTGCAGCATTTCCTAGTGTGTTTATTTATGTAATTGTATTGGGGCAATGATATTGTGATTAATATTATCTAGTTTTGGGATCAATCTCTCTGAAAATCATGATCTGATGTAGCAGGTTTCTGTAGAGATCATGATGTGCAGAAATATATTTTTATATGTTCTAATCAGCTACTGCATTTCTTTTTCAATTTTATCGACCACAAACTTAAGAAATTTCGCTGAATGATATCCCCTCCTTGTTCTGGTTTTTTCATTTCCTTGTCTATGCAACTTTATTTTTGTGTGTGTGTGTGTGTGTGGGTGTGGGGTGTGTGTGTGAATGTTGGGTATGTGAGTGTGAGTGTGTGTGCGGTGTGTGTGTGTGTGGGGTGTGTGTGGGGCTATGTGTGTGTGCGTGTGTGCGTGTGCGGTGTGTATGTGTGTTTGTGTGTGTGGGGTGTGTATGTGTGTGTGTGTGTGTCTAGGGTGTGTAATGGTAGAATATTTTTACTTCAATTTTGAACATAGAAGAAGTGAGGTGTTTGCTTTTATCTTCTGCGCCAACGAATGCCATCTGCGTCATGTTACATTTGCCATTCTCCTTCATTTCTATCTACACGACCCTTTTTCTCGTGCTGATGTCACCATAGTTTGGCAATATTTTATGCTCATTATGGGTATTGTATGTCTTTGTGGTCTATTTATGTTCTTTGTAAAATTTTTGTGTGCTTGCATAGATGTGTATCTCATTTTTTATGTGTGTTTGTGTGTGTGGGTGTGGGGTGTGTGAGTGTGTGTGTGTGCGGTGGGTATGTGTGTGTGGGGTGTGTTTGGGGCTATGTGCGTGTGCGTGTGCGGTGTGTATGTGTGTTTGTGTGTGTGGGGTGTGTATGTGTGTGTGTGTGTGTGCAGTGTGTATGTGTGTTTGTGTGTGTGGGGTGTGTATGTGTGTGTGCGTGTGCGGGGTGTGTGTGTGTGTGGGGGGTGTGTGTGTGTCTGGGGTGTGCAACGGTAGAACATTTTTACTTCAATTTTGAACATAGAAGAAGTGAGGTGTTGTTTTTATCTTCTGCACCAACGAATGCCATCTGCGTCAGTTACATTTACCATTCTCCTTCATTTCTATCTACACGATCCTTTTTTTCGTGCTGGATGTCACCATAGTTTTGCAACATTTTATGCTATTTACGAGTATTGTGTGTTTCTGTGGTCTATTTATGTTCTTTGTAACATTTTTTTGTGCTTGCATAGATGTGTATTCTCATTTTTTATGTCTGTGCGTGTGTGGGTGTGGGGTGTGTCTGTGTGTGTGTGCGGTGTGTGTGTGTGTGTATGTGTGCGGTGTGTGTGTGTGAGTGTGGGGTGTGTGTGGGGCTATGTGTCTGTGCGTGTGCGGTGTGTATGTGTGTTTGTGTGCGTGGGTTGTGTATGTGTGTGTGTGTGTGTGTGCGTGTGCGGAGTGTGTGTGTGTGTGTGTGTGTGTCTCGGGTGTGTAACGGTAGAATATTTTTACTTCAATTTTGAACATAGAAGAAGTGAGTTGTTGGTTTTATCTTCTGCGCCAACGAATGCCATCTGCGTCATGTTACATTTGCCATTCTCCTTCATTTCTATCTACACGACCCTTTTTCTCGTGTTGGATGTCACCATAGTTTTGCAACATTTTATGCTCATTACGGGTATTGTGTGTCTTTGTGGTCTATTTATTTTATTTGTAACATTTTTGTGTGCTTGCATAGATGTGTATTCTCATTTTTTATGTGTGTGTGTGTGTGGGTGTGGGGTGTGTGTGTGTGTGTGTCTCCGATGTGTGTGTGTGTGTGTGTGGGCGGGGTGTGTGTGTGAGTGTGGGGTGTGTTTGGGGCTATGTGTGTGTGCGTGTGCAGTGTGTGTGTGTGTTTGTTAGTGTGGGGTGTATATGTGTGTGTGTGTGTGTGTTTGTGTCTGGGGTGTGTAACGGTAGAATATTTTTACTTTAATTTTGAAAATAGAAGAAGTGAGGTGTTGCTTTTATCTTCTGCGCCAATGAATGCAATCTGTGTCATGTTACATTTGTCATTCTCCTTCATTTCTATCTACAAGACCCTTTTTCTCGTGCTGGATGTCACCATAGTTTTGCAATATTTTATGCTCATTACGGGTATTGTGTGTCTTTGTGGTCTATTTATTTTCTTTGTAACATTTTTGTGTGCTTGCATAGATGTGTTTTCTCATTTTTCATGTGTGTGTGTGTGTGGGGGTGTGGGGTGTGTGTGTGTGTGTGTCTCCGATGTGTGTGTGTGTATGTGTGCGGTGTGTGTGTGTGAGTGTGGGGTGTGTGTGGGGCTATGTGTGTGTGCGTGTGCGGTGTGTGTGTGTGGGGTGTGTATGTGTGTGTGTGTGTGTGCGTGTGCGGGGTGTGTGTGTGTGTGTGTTTATGTCTGGGGTGTGTAACGGTAGAATATTTTTACTTCAATTTTGAATATAGAAGAAATGAGGTGTTGCTTTTATCTTCTGCGCCAATGAATGCCATCTGCGTCATGTTACATTTGTCATTCTCCTTCATTTCTATCTACACGACCCTCTTTCTCGTGCTGGATGTCACCATAGTTTGGCAATATTTTATGCTCATTACGGTATTGTGTGTCTTTGTGGTCTATTTATGTTCTTTATAACATTTTTGTGTGCTTGCATAGATGTGTATTCTCATTTTTTATGTGTGTGTGGGTGGGTGTGTGGGGTGTGTGTGTGAATGTGGGTGTGTGTGTATGTGTGCGGTGTGTGTGTGTGAGTGTGGGGTGTGTGTGGGGCTATGTGTGTGTGCGTGTGCGGTGTGTATGTGTGTTTGTGTGTGTGGGGTGTGGACGTGTGCGGGGTGTGTGTGCGTGTGCGGTGTGTGTGTGTGTGTGTGTCTGTGGTGTGTAACGGTAGAATATTTTTACTTCAATTTTGAATATAGAAGAAGTGAGGTGTTGCTTTTATCTTCTGCGCCAACGAATGCCATCTGCGTCATGTTACATTTGCCATTCTCCTTCATTTCTATCTACACGACCCTCTTTCTCGTGCTGGATGTCACCATAGTTTGGCAATATTTTATGCTCATTACGGTATTGTGTGTCTTTGTGGTCTATTTATGTTCTTTGTAACATTTTTGTGTGCTTGCATTGATGTGTATTCTCATTTTTTATGTGTGTGTGTGTGTTGGTGTGGGTGTGGGTGTGGGTGTGTGTGTGAATGTGGGGTGTGTGTGTGTGTCCGGTGTGTGTGTGTGTGTATGTGTGCGTGTATGTGTGCGGTGTGTGTGGGGCTATGTGTGTGTGCGTGTGCGGTGTGTATGTGTGTTTGTGTGTGTGGGGTGTGTATGTGTGTGTGTGTGTGTGCGTGTCCGGTGTGTCTGGGTGTGTTTGTCTGGGTGTGTCCGGTGTGTCTGGGTGTGTCTGTGGTGTGTCTGTCTTTGTGGTCTATTTATGTTCTTTGTAACATTTTTGTGTGCTTGCATAGATGTGTATTCTCATTTTTTATGTGTGTGTGTGTGGGTGTGGGGTGTGTGTGTGAATGTGGGGTGTGTGTGTGTGTGCGCGGTGTGTGTGTGTGAGTGTGAGGTGTGTGTGGGGCTATGTGTGTGTGCGTGTGCGGTGTGTATGTGTGTTTGTGTCTGTGGGGTGTATGTGTGTGTGTGTGTGTGCGTGTGTGTGTGCGTGTGCGTGTGCGCGTGTGTGTGTGCGTGTGCGGGGTGTGTGTGTGTGTGTGTGTGTGTGCGTGTGTGTGTGTCTGGCGTGTGTAACGGTAAAATATTTTTACTTCAATTTTGAACATAGAAGAAGTGAGGTATTGCTTTTATCTTCTGCGCCAACAAATGCCATCTGTCATGTTACCTACTGCATATCCATTTTAATTTTATCGACCACAAACTTGAAACGTTTTGCTGAATGATTCCCCACCTTATTATGGTTTTTCCATTTCCTTATATGTGCGTCTTTTTTTTTGTTATGTGTGTGTGTGTTTGTGTGTGTGTGTGTATGTATGTGTGTGGGGTGTGTGTGTGTGTGTTTATGTGTGTGCGGTGTGGTCGTGTGTGTGTGTGTTTGTGTGTGGGGGGTGTGTGTGTGTGTGTGTGTGTGTGCGTGTGCGGGGTGTGTGTGTGTGTGTGTTTGTGTCTGTGGTGTGTAACGATAGAATATTTTTACTTCAATTTTGAAAATAGAAGAAGTGAGGTGTTGCTTTTATCTTCTGCGCCAACGAATGCCATCTGCGTCATGTTACATTTGCCATTCTCCTTCATTTCTATCTACACGACCCTTTTTCTCGTGCTGGATGTCACCATAGTTTGGCAATATTTTATGCTCATTACGGTATTGTATGTCTTTGTGGTCTATTTATGTTCTTTGTAATATTTTTGTGTGTTTGCATAGATGTGTTTTCTCATTTTTTATGTGTGTGTGTGTGTGTGGGTGTGGGGTGTGTGTGTGTGTGTGTGTGTCTCCGATGTGTGTGTGTCTGTATGTGTGCGGTGTGTGTGAGTGTGGGGTGTGTGTGGGGCTATGTGTGTGTGCGTGTGCGGTGTGTATGTGTGTTTGTGTGTGTGGGGTGAGTATGTGTCTATGTGTGTGTGCGTGTGGGGGGGGGGTGTGTGTGTGTGTGTGTCTGGGGTGTGCAACAGTAGAATATTTTTACTTCAATTTTGAACATAGAAGAAATGAGGTGTTGCTTTTATCTTTTGCGCCAAACGAATGCCATCTGCGTCATGTTACATTTACCATTCTCCTTCATTTCTATCTACACGACCATTTTTCTCGTGTTGGATGTCACCATAGTTTTGCAATATTTTATGCTCATTACGGGTATTGTGTGTCTTTGATGTCACCATAGTTTTGCAATATTTTATGCTCATTACGGGTATTGTGTGTCTTTGTGGTCTATTTATGTTCTTTGTAAAATTTTTGTGTGTTTGCATAGATGTGTATTCTCATTTTTTATATGTGTGTGTGTGTGTGGGTGTGGGGTGTGTGTGTGAATGTGGGTTGTGTGTGTGTGTGTGTGCGGTGTGTGTGTGTGTATGTGTGCGGGGTGTGTGTGGGGCTATGTGTGTGTGCGGTGTGTATGTGTGTGTGTGTGTGTGCGTGTGCAGGGTGTGTGTGTGTGTGTGTGTGTCTGGGGTGTGTAACGGTAGAATATCTTTACTTCAATTTTGAACATAGAAGAAGTGAGGTGTTGTTTTTATCTTCTGCGCCAACGAATGCCATCTGCGTCATGTTTTACAATTGCCATTCTCCTTCATTTCTATCTACACGACCCTTTTTCTCGTGCTGGATGTCACCATAGTTTGGCAATATTTTATGCTCATTACGGGTATTATGTGTCTTTGTGGTCTATTTATGTTTTTTGTAATATTTTTGTGTGCTTGCATAGATGTGTATTCTCATTTTTGTTTACCTGATATGAAAGACTATTTATTGAAATGAAGAGCAATAACTGGACAGAAGAGAGTGCATTGTCCCTTTTCTTTTTTCCTTTCAATATATCTCGTTAGCAAGAGTGGTCTTGGATTGATTTACTTTCCTAGAGGGGATATAGTGAGAGAAAATGAGTGGAGGATTGATAAAATCTTATAAATGCCTTGGGTGGTTATGATCTGCTAACCATTTCTGAAATTGGTTACCAGCGACCACTACAAAATGGTATAATTTTGAAGCTTGACTTTGGTGTGTGTAGCCATTTTGATTTCCTTCCTGCTAATAGCGATTTTTATAATTTTCACTCCTTAATCACATGGTGTTTCTGTAGCATCGCCTTAATTATTGGGTGCTCGTCTGGAAGAGGGAGAATGGTCATTTTGCTCACGAGCAATTAATCAGTTATATATGCTGTTGTTGATGCTTGACTAATGCTTGTGCTTACATGTGGCTTACTGTTTATCAGGTAAAGAACTAATCAAGAAGAGCTTAACCATTGCTGCTCTTTTGATCCTAGTGCTTTTAATGGAGCAAAGAGGGTTGCAGCATTTCCTAGTGTGTTTATTTATGTAATTGTATTGGGACAATGATATTGTGATTAATATTATCTAGTTTTTGGATCAATCTCTCTGAAAATCATGATCTGATGTAGCAGGTTTCTGTAGAGATCATGATGTGCAGAAATATATTTTTATATGTTCTAATCAGCTACTGCATTTCTTTTTCAATTTTATCGACCACAAACTTAAGAAATTTCGCTGAATGATATCCCCTCCTTGTTCTGGTTTTTCATTTTCTTGTCTGTGCAACTTTATTTTTGTGTGTGTGTGTGTGTGGGTGTGGGGTGTGTGTGTGAATGTTGGGTGTGTGAGTGTGAGTGTGTGTGTGGTGTGTTTGTGTGTGGGGTGTGTGTGGGGCTATGTGTGTGTGCGTGTGTGCGTGTGCGGTGTGTAAGTGTGTTTGTGTGTGTGGGGTGTGTATGTGTGTGTGCAGTGTGTATGTGTGTGTGGGGTGTGTTTGTGTGTATGTGTATGTGTGTATGTGTGTGTGCGTGTGCTTGCAAGTGTGTATGTGTGTGTGTGTATGTGTGTGTGGGGTGTGTTTGCGGTCTATTTATTTTCTTTGTAATATTTTTGTGTGCTTGCATAGATGTGTATTCTCATTTTTTATGTGTGTGTGTGTGTGGGTGTGGGGTGTGTGTGTGTGTGTGTCTCCGGTGTGTGTGTGTCTGTATGTGTGCGGTGTGTGTGTGTGAGTGTGGGGTGTGTGTGGGGCTATGTGTGTGTGCGTGTGCGGTGTGTATGTGTGTTTGTGTGTGTGGGGTGTGTATGTGTGTGTGTGTGTGTGTGTGTGCGTGTGCGGTGTGTGTGTGTGTGTCAGTGGTGTGTAACGGTAGAATATTTTTACTTCAATTTTGAACATAGAAAAAGTGAGGTGTTGATTTTATCTTTTGCGCCAACGAATGCCATCTGCGTAATGTTACATTTGCCATTCCCCTTCATTTCTATCGACACGACCCTTTTTCTCGTGCTGGATGTCACCATAGTTTGGCAATATTTTATGCTCATTATGGTATTATGTGTCTTTGTGGTCTATTTATATATTTTGTAATATTTTTGTGTGCTTGCATAGATGTGTATTCTCATTTTTTATGTGTGTGTGTGTGTGGGTGTGGGGTGTGTGCGTGTGTGTGTGTGTGTATGTGTGCGGTGTCTGTGTGTGAGTGTGGGGTGTGTGTGGGGCTATGTGTGCGTGCGTGTGCGTTGTGTATGTGTGTTTGTGTGTGTGGGGTGTGTATGTGTGTGTGTGTGTGTCTAGGGTGTGTAACGGTAGAATATTTTTACTTCAATTTTGAACATAGAAGAAGTGAGGTGTTTGCTTTTATCTTCTGCGCCAACGAATGCCATCTGCGTCATGTTACATTTTCCATTCTCCTTCATTTCTATCTACACGACCCTTTTTCTCGTGCTGGATGTCACCATAGTTTGGCAATATTTTATGCTCATTATGGGTATTGTATGTCTTTGTGGTCTATTTATGTTCTTTCTAAAATTTTTGTGTGCTTGGATAGATGTGTATTCTCATTTTTTATGTGTGTGTGTGTGTGGGTGTGGGGTGTGTGAGTGTGTGTGTGTGCGGTGTGTATGTGTGTGTGGGGTGTGTTTGGGGCTATGTGTGTGCGTGTGTGCGTGTGCGGTGTGTATGTGTGTTTGTGTGTGTGGGGTGTGTATGTGTGTGTGTGTGTGCAGTGTGTATGTGTGTTTGTGTGTGTGGGGTATGTATGTGTGTGTGCGTGTGCGGGGTGTGTGTGTGTGTAGTGTGTGTGTGTGTGTCTGGGGTGTGCAACGGTAGAACATTTTTACTTCAATTTTGAACATAGAAGAAGTGAGGTGTTGTTTTTATCTTCTGCACCAACGAATGCCATCTGCGTCAGTTACATTTACCATTCTCCTTCATTTCTATCTACACGACCCTTTTTCTCGTGCTGGATGTCACCATAGTTTTGCAACATTTCATGCTATTTACGAGTATTGTGTGTTTCTGTGGTCTATTTATGTTCTTTGTAACATTTTTTTGTGCTTGCATAGATGTGTATTCTCATTTTTTATGTGTGTGTGTGTGTGGGTGTGAGGTGTGTGTGTGTGTGTGTGTGTGCGGTGTGTGTGTGTGTGTATGTGTGCGGTGTGTGTGTGTGTGTGTGTGTGCGGTGTGTGTGTGTGTGTATGTGTGCGGTGTGTGTGTGTGTGAGTGTGGGGTGTGTGTGGGGCTATGTGTCTGTGCGTGTGCGGCGTGTATGTGTGTTTGTGTGCGTGGGGTGTGTATGTGTGTGTGTGTGTGTGTGTGTGCGTGTGCGGGGTGTGTGTGTGTGTGTGTGTGTGTGTGTGTGTGTGTGTGTGTGTGTGTGTGTGTGTGTGTGTGTGTGTATGTGTGTCTCGGGTGTGTAACGGTAGAATATTTTTACTTCAATTTTGAACATAGAAGAAGTGAGTTGTTGGTTTTATCTTCTGCGCCAACGAATGTCATCTGCGTCATGTTATATTTGTCATTCTCCTTCATTTCTATCTACACGACCCTTTTTCTCGTGTTGGATGTCACCATAGTTTTGCAATATTTTATGCTCATTACGGGTATTGTGTGTCTTTGTGGTCTATTTATTTTCTTTGTAACATTTTTGTGTGCTTGAATAGATGTGTATTCTCATTTTTTATGTGTGTGTGTGTGTGGGTGTGGGGTGTGTGTGTGTGTCTCCGATGTGTGTGTGTGTGTATGTGTGCGGTGTGTGTGTGAGTGTGGGGTGTGTCTGGGGCTATGTGTGTGTGCGTGTGCAGTGTGTGTGTGTGTGTTTGTGTGTGTGGGGTGTGTATGTGTGTGTGTCTGTGTTTGTGCCTGGGGTGTGTAACGGTAGAATATTTTTACTTCAATTTTGAAAATAGAAGAAGTGAGGTGTTGCTTTTATCTTCTGCGCCAACAAATGCAATCTGCGTCATGTTACATTTGTCATTCTCCTTCATTTCTATCTACACGACCCTTTTTCTCGTGCTGGATGTCACCATAGTTTTGCAACATTTTATGCTCATTACGGGTATTGTGTGTCTTTGTGGTGTATTTATTTTCTTTGTAACATTTTTGTGTGCTTGCATAGATGTGTTTTCTCATTTTTTATGTGTGTGTGTGTGTGGGGGTGTGGGGTGTGTGTGTGTGTGTGTCTCCGATGTGTGTGTGTGTATGTGTGCGGTGTGTGTGTGTGAGTGTGGGGTGTGTGTGGGGCTATGTGTGTGTGCATGTGCGGTGTGTGTGTGTGGGGTGTGTATGTGTGTGTGTGTGTGTGCGTGTGCAGGGTGTGTGTGTTTATGTCTGGGGTGTGTAACGGTAGAATATTTTTACTTCAATTTTGAATATAGAAGAAGTGAGGTGTTGCTTTTATCTTCTGCGCCAACGAATGCCATCTGCGTCATGTTACATTTGCCATTCTCCTTCATTTCTATCTACACGACCCTCTTTCTCGTGCTGGATGTCACCATAGTTTGGCAATATTTTATGCTCATTACGGTATTGTGTGTCTTTGTGGTCTATTTATGTTCTTTATAACATTTTTGTGTGCTTGCATAGATGTGTATTCTCATTTTTTATGTGTGTGTGTGTGGGTGGGTGTGGGGGGTGTGTGTGAATGTGGGGTGTGTATGTGTGTGTATGTGTGCGGTGTGTGTGTGTGAGTGTGGGATGTGTGTGGGGCTATGTGTGTGTGCGTGTGCGGTGTGTATGTGTGTTTGTGTGTGTGGGGTGTGTATGTGTGTGTGTGTGTGTGTGCGTGTCCGGTGTGTGTGTGTGTGTGTGTCTGTGGTGTGTAACGGTAGAATATTTTTACTTCAATTTTGAACATAGAAGAAGTGAGATGTTGCTTTTATCTTCTGCGCCAACGAATGCCATCTGCGTCATGTTACACTTGCCATTCCCCTTCATTTCTATCTACACGACCCTTTTTCTCGTGCTGGATGTCACCATAGTTTGGCAATATTTTATGCTCATTACGGTATTGTGTGTCTTTGTGGTCTATTTATGTTCCTTGTAACATTTTTGTGTGCTTGCAAAGATGTGTATTTTCATTTTTTATGTGTGTGTGTATGTGGGTGTGGGTGTGGGTGTGTGTCTGAATGTGGGGTGTGTGTGTGTGTGTGTGTGTCCGGTGTGTGTGTGTGTGTATGTGTGCGGTGTGTGTATGAGTGTGGGGTGTGTGTGGGGCTATGTGTGTGTGCGTTTGCAGTGTGTATGTGTGTTTGTGTGTGTGGGGTGTGTATGTGTGTGTGTGTGTGTGTGCGTGTCCGGTGTGTCTGGGTGTGTGTGTCTGTGGTGTGTAACGGTAGAATATTTTTACTTTAATTTTGAACATAGAAGAAATGAGGTGTTGCTTTTATCTTCTACGCCAACGAATGCCATCTGCGTCATGTTACATTTGCCATTCTCCTTCATTTCTATATACACGACCCTTTTTCTCGTGTTGGATGTCACAATAGTTTGGCAATATTTTATGCTCATTACGGTATTGTGTGTCTTTGTGGTTTATGTTCTTTGTAACATTTTTGTGTGCTTGCATAGATGTGTATTCTTATTTTTTATGTGTGTGTGTGTGTGGGTGTGGGGTGTGTGCGTGAATGTGGGGTGTGTGTGTGTGTGTGCGCGGTGTGTGTGTGAGAGTGTGAGGTGTGTGTGGGGCTATGTGTGTGTGCGTGTGCGGTGTGTATGTGTGTTTGTGTCTGTGGGGTGTGTATGTGTGTGTGTGTGTGTGTGCGTGTG
>NC_026159.1:3577970-3582486 GCF_000512975.1 Sesamum indicum | reverse complement strand
TAAAATATTTTTACTTCAATTTTGAACATAGAAGAAGTGAGGTGTTGCTTTTATCTTCTGCGCCAACGAATGCCATCTGCGTCATGTTACATTTGTCATTCTCCTTCATTTCTATCCACACGACCCTTTTTCTCGTGCTGGATGTCACCATAGTTTTGCAACATTTATTGTGTGTCTTTGTGGTCTATTTATTTTCTTTTTTAATATTTTTGTGCGCTTGCATAGATGTGTTTTCTCATTTTTTATGTGTGTGTGTGTGTGGGTGTGGGGTGTGTGTGTTTGTGTGTCTCCGATGTGTGTGTGTGTGTATGTGTGCGGTGTGTGTGTGTGAGTGTAGGGTGTGTGTGGGGCTATGTGTGTGTGCGTGTGCGGTGTGTGTGTGTGTGTTTGTGTGTGTGGGGTGTGTATGTGTGCGTGTGTGTGTGCGTGTGTGGGGTGTGTGTGTGTGTGTGTTTGTGTCTGGGTGTGTAACGGTAGAATATTTTTACTTCAATTTTGAAAATAGAAGAAGTGAGGTGTTGCTTTTATCTTCTACGCCAACGAATGCCATCTGCGTCATGTTACATTTGCCATTCTCCTTCATTTCTATCTACACGATCCTTTTTCTCGTGTTGGATGTCACCATAGTTTGGCAATATTTTATGCTCATTACGGTATTGTATGTCTTTGTGGTCTATTTATGTTCTTTGCAATATTTTTGTGTGCTTGGATAGATGTGTATTCTCATTTTTTATGTGTGTGTGTGTGTGGGTGTGGGTGTGGGGTGTGTGTGTGAATGTGGGGTGTGTGTGTGTGTCCGGTGTGTGTGTGTGTGTATGTGTGCGGTGTGTGTGTGTGAGTGTGGAGTGTGTGGGGGGCTATGTGTGTGTGCGTGTGCGGTGTGTATGTGTGTTTGTGTGTGTGGGGTGTGTATGTGTGTGTGTGTGTGTGCGTGTCCGGTGTGTGTGGGTGTGTGTGTCTGTGGTGTGTAACGGTAGAATATTTTTACTTCAATTTTGAACATAGAAGAAATGAGGTGTTGCTTTTATCTTATGCGCCAACGAATGCCATCTGCGTCATGTTACATTTGCCATTTTCCTTCATTTCTATCTACACGACCCTTTTTCTCGTGCTGGATGTCACAATAGTTTGGCAATATTTTATGCTCATTACGGTATTGTGTGTCTTTGTGGTCTATTTATGTTCTTTGTAATATTTTTGTGTGCTTGCATAGATGTGTATTCTCATTTTTTATGTGTGTGTGTATGTGGGTGTGGGGTGTGTGTGTGTGTGCGCTGTGTGTGTGTGAGTGTGGGGTGTGTGTGGGGCTATGTGTGTGTGCGTGTGCGGTGTGTATGTGTGTGTCTGTGTGCATGTGCGGGGTGTGTGTGTGTGTGTCTGTGTGTGTGCGTGTGTGTGTGTCTGGGGTGTGCAACGGCAGAACATTTTTACTTCAATTTTGAACATAGAAGAAGTTAGGTGTTGCTTTTATCTTCTGCACCAACGAATGTCATCTGCGTCATGTTACATTTGTCATTCTCCTTCATTTCTATCTACACGACCCTTTTTCTCGTGCTGGATGTCACCATAGTTTTGCAACATTTTATGCTCATTATGGGTATTGTGTGTCTTTGTGGTCTATTTATGTTTTCGGTAACATTTATTTGTGCTTGCATAGATGTATATTCTCATTTTTTATGTGTGTGTGTGTGGGTGTTGGGTGTGAGTGTGTGTGCGGTGTGTGTGTGTGAGTGTGTGTGCGGTGTGTGTGTGTGTGAGTATGGGGTGTGTGTGGGGCTATGTGTGTGTGCGTGTGCGGTGTGTGTGTGAATATGGGGTGTGTGTGTGTGTGTATGTATGTGTGCGGTGTGTGTGTGTGTGTGTGTGTGGTGTGTGTGCGTGTGTGTGTATGTGTGCGGTGTGTGTGTGTGTGTGTGCGGTGTGTGGGTGTGGGGTGTGTGTGTGTGTGTGGTGTGTGTGTGTGTATATGTTCGGTGTGTGTGTTGCTTTTATATGTGTGTGTGCAGTGTGTGTGTGTGTGTTTATGTGTGTGTGGGTGTGGGGTGTGTGTGTGTGTGTGCGCGGTGTGTGTGTGTGAGTGTGGGGTGTGTGTGGGGCTATGTGTGTGTGCGTGTGCGGTGTGTATGTGTGTTTGTGTGTGTGGGGTGTGTATGTGTGTGTGTGTGTGCGTGTGCGGGGTATGTGTGTGTGTGTGTGTCTGTGTGTGTGCATGTGTGTGTCTGGGGTGTGCAACGGTAGAACATTTTTACTTCAATTTTGAACATAGAATAAGTGAGGTATTGCTGTTATCTTCTGCGCCAACGAATGCCATCTGCGTCATGTTACATTTGCCATTTTCCTTCATTTCTATCTACACGACCCTTTTTCTCGTGCTGGATGTCACCATAGTTTGGCAATATTTTATGCTCATTACGGTATTGTGTGTCTTTGTGGTCTATTTATGTTCTTTGTAACATTTTTGTGTGCTTGCATAGATGTGTATTCTCATTTTTTATGTGTGTGTGTGTGGGTGTGGGGTGTGTGTGTGAATGTGGGGTGTGTGTGTGTGTGTGCGCGGTGTGTGTGTGTGAGTGTGGGGTGTGTGGGGCTATGTGTGTGTGCGTGTGCGGTGTGTATGTGTGTTTGTGTGTGTGGGGTGTGTATGTGTGTGTGTGTGTGCGTGTGCGGGGTATGTGTGTGTGTGTGTGTCTGTGTGTGTGCATGTGTGTGTCTGGGGTGTGCAACGGTAGAACATTTTTACTTCAATTTTGAACATAGAATAAGTGAGGTATTGCTGTTATCTTCTGCGCCAACGAATGCCATCTGCGTCATGGTACATTTGCCATTCTCCTTCATTTCTATCTACACGACCCTTTTTCTCGTGCTGGATATCACCATAGTTTGGCAACATTTTATGCTCATTACGGGTATTGTGTGTCTTTGTGGTCTATTTATGTTCTTTGTAACATTTTTGTGTGGTTGCATAGATGTGTATTCTCATTTTTTATGTGTGTGTGGGTGTGGGTGTGGGGTGTGTGTGTGTGTATGTGTGCGGTGTGTGTGGGGCTATGTGTGTGTGCATGTGCGTTGTGTATGTGTGTTTGTGTGTGTGGGGTGTGGACGTGTGCGGGGTGTGTGTGCGTGTGCGGTGTGTGTGTGTGTGTGTGTGTCTGTGGTGTGTAACGGTAGAATATTTTTACTTCAATTTTGAACATAGAGGAAGTGAGGTGTTGCTTTTATCTTCTGCGCCAACGAATGCCATCTGCGTCATGTTACATTTGCCATTTTCCTTCATTTCTATCTACACGACCCTTTTTCTCGTGCTGGATGTCACCATAGTTTGGCAATATTTTATGCTCATTACGGTATTGTGTGTCTTTGTGGTCTATTTATGTTCTTTGTAACATTTTTGTGTGCTTGCATAGATGTGTATTCTCATTTTTTATGTGTGTGTGTGTGGGTGGGTGTGGGGTGTGTGTGTGAATGTGGGGTGTGTATGTGTGTGTATGTGTGCGGTGTGTGTGTGTGAGTGTGGGGTGTGTGTGGGGCTATGTGTGTGTGCGTGTGCGGTGTGTATGTGTGTTTGTGTGTGTGGGGTGTGTATGTGTGTGTGTGTGTGTGTGTGCGTGTGCGGTGTGTGTGTGTGTGTGTCTGTGGTGTGTAACGGTAGAATATTTTTACTTCAATTTTGAACATAGAAGAAGTGAGATGTTGCTTTTATCTTCTGCGTCAACGAATGCCATCTGCGTCATTTTACATTTGCCATTCCCCTTCATTTCTATCTACACGACCCTTTTTCTCGTGTTGGATGTCACCATAGTTTGGCAATATTTTATGCTCATTACGGTATTGTGTGTCTTTGTGGTCTATTTATGTTCTTTGTAACATTTTTGTGTGCTTGCATAGATGTGTATTCTCATTTTTTATGTGTGTGTGTGTGGGTGTGGGGTGTGTGTGTGAATGTGGGGTGTGTGTGTGTGTGTGGTGTGTGTGTGTGTATGTGTGCGGTGTGTGTGTGTGAGTGTGGGGTGTGTGTGGGGCTATGTGTGTGTGCGTGTGCGGGGTGTATGTGTGTTTGTGTGTGTGGGGTGTGTATGTGTGTGTGTGTGTGTGCGTGTGCGGGGTGTGTGTGTGTGTGTGTTTGTGTGTGTGTATGTGTGTGTCTGGGGAGTGTAACGGTAGAATACTTTTACTTCAATTTTGAACATAGAAAAAGTGAGGTGTTGTTTTCATCTTCTGTGCCAACGAATGTCATCTGCGTCATGTTACATTTGCCATTCTCCTTCATTTCTATCTACACGACTCTTTTTCTCGTGCTGGATGTCACCATAGTTTGGCAATATTTTATGCTCATTACGGTATTGTGTGTCTTTGTGGTCTATTTATGTTCTTTGTAACATTTTTGTGTGCTTGCATAGATGTGTATTCTCATTTTTTATGTG
Source organism: Sesamum indicum (assembly GCF_000512975.1). Lineage (NCBI taxonomy): Eukaryota > Viridiplantae > Streptophyta > Magnoliopsida > Lamiales > Pedaliaceae > Sesamum > Sesamum indicum. The sequence continues at coordinate 3,578,065 of NC_026159.1, read as the reverse complement.
TGTGTGTGTGGGTGTGGGGTGTGTGTGTGAATGTGGGGTGTGTGTGTGTGTGTGTGTGTCCGGTGTGTGTGTGTGTGTATGTGTGCGGTGTGTGT
>NC_026159.1:3541536-3577960 GCF_000512975.1 Sesamum indicum | reverse complement strand
GTGTGTATGTGTGTTTGTGTGTGTGGGGTGTGTATGTGTGTGTGTGTGTGTGCGTGTGCGGGGTGTGTGTGTGTGTGTGTCTCTGTGTATGTGCGTGTGTGTGTGTCTGGGGTGTGCAACGGTAGAACATTTTTACTTCAATTTTGAACATAGAAGAAGTACGGTAGAACATTTTTACTTCAATTTTGAACATAGAAGAAGTGAGGTGTTGCTTTTATCTTCTGCGTCAACAAATGCCATCTGCGTCATGTTATATTTGCCATTCTCCTTTATTTCTATCTACACGACCCTTTTTCTCGTGTTGGATGTCACCATAGTTTTGCAACATTTTATGCTCATTATGGGTATTGTGTGTCTTTGTGGTCTATATATATTTTTGGTAACATTTTTGTGGCTTGCATAGATGTATATTCTCATTTTTTAAGTGTGTGTGTGTGTGGGTGTGGGGTGTGTGTGTGAATGTGGGGTGTGTGTGTGTGTGCGTGTGCGGTGTGTGTGTGTGAGTGTGGGGTGTGTGTGGGGCTATGTGTGTGTGCGTGTGCGATATGTGTGTGTATGTGTGTGTGTGTGTGTCTGGGGTGTGTAACGGTAGAATATTTTTACTTCAATTTTGAACATAGAAGAAGTGAGGTGTTGCTTTTATCTTCTGCGCCAACGAATGCCATCTGCGTCATGTTACATTTGCCATTTTCCTTTATTTCTATCTACACAACCCTTTTTCTCGTGATGAATGTCACCATAGTTTGGCAATATTTTATGCTCATTACGGTATTGTGTGTCTTTGTGGTCTATTTATTTTCTTTGTAACATTTTTGTGTGCTTGCATAGATGTGTATTCTCATTTTTTATGTGTGTGTGTGTGGGGGTGTGGGGTGTGTGTGTGAATGTGGGGTGTGTGTGTGTGTGTGTGTGTATGCGGTGTGTGTGTGTGAGTGTGGGGTGTGTGTGGGGCTATGTGTGTGTGCGTGTGCGGTGTGTATGTGTGTGCGGTGTGTGTGTGTGGGGTGTGTATGTGTGTGTGTGTGTGTGCGTGTGCGGGGTGTGTGTGTGTGTGTGTGTGTGTGTTTGTGTGTGTGTGTGTGTGTGTCTGGGGTGTGCAATGGTAGAACATTTTTACTTCAATTTTGAACATAGAAGAAGTGAGGTGTTGCTTTTATCTTCTGCGTCAACGAATGCCATTGCGTCATGTTACATTTGCCATTCTCCTTCATTTCTATCTACACGACTCTTTTTCTCGTGCTGGATGTCACCATAGTTTGACAATATTTTATGCTCATTACGGTATTGTGTGTCTTTGTGGTCTATTTATGTTCTTTGTAATATATTTGTGTGCTTGCATAGATGTGTATTCTCATTTTTTATGTGTGTGTGTGTGTGGGTGTGGGGTGTGTGTGTGTGTGAGTGTGGGGTGTGTTTGGGGCTATGTGTGTGTGCGTGTGCGGTGTTTATGTATGTTTGTGTGTGTCGGGTGTGTATGTGTGTGTGTGTGTGCGTGTGCGGGGTGTGTGTGTGTGTGTGTGTCTGTGTGTGTGCGTGTGTGTGTGTCTGGGGTGTGCAACGGTAGAACATTTTTACTTCAATTTTGAACATAGAAGAAGTGAGGTGTTGCTTTTATCTTCTGCGTCAACGAATGCCATCTGCGTCATGTTATATTTGCCATTCTCCTTCATTTCTATCTACACGACCCTTTTTCTCGTGTTGGATGTCACCATAGTTTTGCAACATTTTATGCTCATTATGGGTATTGTGTGTCTTTGTGGTCTATATATGTTTTTGGTAACATTTTTGTGGCTTGCATAGATGTATATTCTCATTTTTTATGTGTGTGTGTGTGTGGGTGTGGGGTGTGTGTGTGAATGTGCGGGGTGTGTGTGTGTGTGTGTGTGCGGTGTGTGTGTGTGAGTGTGGGGTGTGTGTGGGGCTATGTGTGTGTGCGTGTGCGGTGTGTATGTGTATGTGTGTGTGTGTGTCTGGGGTGTGTAACGGTAGAATATTTTTACTTCAATTTTGAACATAGAAGAAGTGAGATGTTGTTTTTATCTTCTGCGCCAACGAATGCCATCTGCGTCATTTACATTTGCCATTTTCCTTTATTTCTATCTACACAATCCTTTTTCTCGTGCTGGATGTCACCATAGTTTGGCAATATTTTATGCTCATTACGGTATTGTGTGTCTTTGTGGTCTATTTATTTTCTTTATAACATTTTTTTGTGCTTGCATAGATGTGTATTCTCATTTTTTATATGTGTGTGTGTGTGGGTGTGGGGTGTGTGTGTGAATGTGGGGTGTGTGTGTGTGTGTGTATGTGTGCGGTGTGTGTGTGTGCGTGTGCGGTGTGTATGTGTGCGGGGTGTGTGTGGGGTGTGTATGTGTGCGGGGTGTGTGTGTGCGTGTGCGGGGTGTGTGTGTGTGTGTGTGTGTGTTTGTGTGTGTGTGTGTGTGTGTCTGGGGTGTGCAACGGTAGAATATTTTTACTTCAATTTTGAACATAGAAGAAGTGAGGTGTTGTTTTCATCTTCTGCGCCAACGAATGCCATCTGCGTCATGTTACATTTGCCATTCTCCTTCATTTCTATCTACACGACTCTTTTTCTCGTGCTGGATGTCACCATAGTTTGGCAATATTTTATGCTCATTACGGGTATTGTGTGTCTTTGTGGTCTATTTATGTTCTTTATAATATTTTTGTGTGCTTGAATAGATGTGTATTCTCATTTTTTTTACTTGATATGAAAGACTATTTATTGAAATGAAGAGCAATAACTGGACAGAAGAGAGTGCATTGTCTTTTTTCTTTTTTCCTTTCAATATATCTCGTTAACAAGAGTGGTATTGGATTGATTTACTTTCCTAGAGGGGATATGGTGAGAGAAAATGAGTGGAGGATTGATAAAATCTGATAAATGACTTGGGTGGTTATGATCTGCTAACCATTTCTGAAATTGGTTGCCAGCGACCACTACAAAATGGTATAGTCTTGAACCTTGACTTTGGTGTGTATTGCCATTTTGATTTCCTTCCTACTAATAGCGGTCTCTATAATTTTCACTCCTGAATCACATGGTGTTTCTGTAGCATCACCTTGATTATTGGGTGCTCGTCTGGAAGAGGGAGAATGGTCATTTTGCTCACGAGCAATTAATCAGTTATATATGCTGTTGTTGATGCTTGACTCATGCTTGTGCTTATATGTGGCTTACTGTTTATCAGGTAAAGAACTAATCAAGAAGAGCTTAACTATTGCCGCTCTTTTGAACCCAGTGCTTTCAGTGGAGCAAAGAAGGTTGCAGTTTTCCCAGTGTGTTTATTTATGTAATTGTATTGGGCAATGATATTGTAATTAATATTATCTAGTTTTTGGATCAACTGCTCTGAAAATCATGATCTGGTCTAGCAGGTTTCTGTAGATATCATGATGTGCAGGAATATATTTTTATATGTACTAATCAGCTACTGCATTTCCTTTTCAATTTTATCGCCCACAATCTTGAGAAATTTTGCTGAATGATATCCCCTCCTTGTTCTGGTTTTTCCATTTCCTTGTCTGTGCAACTTTATTTTTTTTATTTGTGTGTGTGTGTGGGTGTGGGGTGTGCGTGTGTGTAGGGTATGTGTGTGTGTGGGGGGTGTGTGCAGGGTATGTGTGTGGGGGGGGGGGGTGTGTGCAGGGTATGTGTGTGGGGGGGTGTGTGTGGGGCTATGTGTGTAGGCGTGTGTGCGTGTGCGGTGTGTATGTGGGTTTGTGAGTGTAGAGTGTGTGTGTGTGTGCGTGTACAGTGTGTATGTGTGTTTGTGTGTGTGGGGTATGTATGTGTGTGTGTGTCCGTGTGCGGGGTGTGTGTGTGTGTGGTGTGTGTGTGTGTGTCTGGGGTGTGTAACGGTAGAACATTTTTTCTTCAATTTTGAACATAGAAGAAGTGAGGTGTTGCTTTTATTTTCTGCGCCAACGAATGTCATCTGCGTCATGTTACATTTGCCATTCTCCTTTATTTCTATCTACACGACCTTTTTCTCGTGCTGGATGTCACCATAGTTTGCAATATTTTATGCTCATTACGGGTATTGTGTGTCTTTGTGGTCTATTTATGTCCTTTGTAACTTTTTATTGTACTTGCATAGATGTGTATTCTCATTTTTGTTTACCTGATATGAAAGACTATTTATTGAAATGAAGAGCAATAACTGGACAGAAGAGAGTGCATTGTCCTTTTTTTTTTCCTTTCAATATATCTCGTTAGCAAGAGTGGTCTTGGATTGACTTACTTTCCTAGAGGGGATATAGTGAGAGAAAATGAGTGGACAATTGATAAAATCTGATAAATGCCTTAGGTGGTTATGATCTGCTAACCATTTCTGAAATTGGTTGCCAGCGACCACTACAAAATGTTGTAGTTTTGAACCTGACTTTGGTGTGTGTAGGCATTTTGATTTCCTTCCTACTAATAGCGGTCTCTATAATTTTCAATCTTGAATCACATGGTAGTTTCTGTAGCATCACCTTGATTTTTGGGTGCTCGCCTAGAAAAGAGAGAATGGTCATTTTGCTCAAGACCAATTAATTAGTTATATATGTCGTAGCTGATGCTTGACTCATGCTTGTACTTACATGTGGCTTACTGTTCATTAGATAAAGAACTAATCAAGAAGAGCTTAACTATTGCTGCTCTTTTGAACCCAGTGCTTTTAATGGAGCAAAGAAGGTTGCAGCATTTCCCATTGTGTTCTATTAATGTAATTGTATTAAGGCAATGATTTTGTGATTAATATTATCTAGTTTCTGGATCAACCTCTCTGAAAATCATGATCTGGTGTAGCAGGTTTTCATTGAGATCATGATGTCCAGAATATATTTTTATATGTTCTAATCAGCTACTGCAATTCTTTTAGAATTTTATCGACCACAAACTTGAGAAGTTTTGCTGAATGATTTTCCCTCCTTGTTTCGGCTTTTTCATTTCCTTGTCTGTGCATCTTTCTTTTTGTGTGTGTGGGGGGGTGTGGGGTATGTGTGTGTGTAGGGGATGTGTGTGTGTGTGCGAACACGGGGTATGTGTGTGGGAGGGGGGGGTATGTCACGGTAGAATATTTTTTACTTCCAAATTTGAACATAGAAGAAGCGAGGTGGTGTTTTCATCTTCTGCACCAACGAATGTCATCTGCGTCATGTTACATTTGTCATTCTCCTTCAATTTCTAAGTCTTCATTTTTATCTACACAATTCTTTTTTTTGTGCTGGATGTCACCATAGTTTTGCAACATTTTATGCTCATTATGGGTATTGTGTGTCTTTGTGGTCTATTTATATCATTTGTAACATTTTTGTGTGCTTGCTTAAATGTGTATTTTCATTTTTGTTTACCTGATATGAAAGACTATTTATTGAAATGAAAAGCAATAACAAGACAGAAGACAGTATATTGTCTCTCTTCTTTTTTTTTTTCAATATATCTTGTTAGCAAGAGTGGTCTTGGATTGATTTATTTTACTAGAGGGGATTTAGTAAGAGAAAATGAGTGGAGTATTGATAAAATATGATAAATGCCTTGGGTGGTTATGATGTGCTAACAAATTCTTGAATTGGTTGCCAGCGACCACTACAAAATGTTGTAGGTTTGAACCTTGACTTTGGTGTGTGTAGCCATTTTGATTTCCTTCCTGCCAATAGCGGTCTTTATAATTTTTACTCTTAAATCACATGGTAGTTTCTATAGCATCACCTTGATTTTTGGGTGCTCGCAGGAAGAGGGAGAATGGTCATTTTGCTCAAGAGCAATTAATCAGTTATATATGTTGTAGTTGATGCTTGACTCATGCTTGTGCTTACATGTGGCTTACTGTTTATCAGGTAAAGAACTAATCAATAAGAGCTTAACTATTGTTGCTCTTTTGAACCCAGTGCTTTTAATGGAGCAAAGAAGGTTGCAGTATTTTCCAGTGTGTTTTATTTATGTAATTGTATTAGGGCAATGATTTTCTGATTAATATTATCTAGTTTCTGGATCAACTTCTCTGAAAATCATGATCTGGTGTAGTAGGTTTCTGTTGAGATCATGATATCCAGGAATATATTTTTATATGTTCTAATCAGCTACTGTAATTCTTTTTGAATTTTATCGACCACAAGCTTGAGAAGTTTTGCTGAATGATGTCCCCTCCTTATTCCGGCTTTTCCAATCCCTTGTCTGTGCATCTTTCTTTTTCTTGGGTGTGAGGTGTGTGTGTTTGTGTAGGGTATGTGTGTGTGTGTGTGTGTGTGGGTTGTGTGTGTGTGTGTATGTTTGGGGTGTGTGTGTGTGTGTGTGTGTGGGGTGTGTCACGGTAAAATATTTTTTACTTCCATTTTGAACATAGAAGTAGTGAGGTGTTGCTTTAATTTTCTGCGCCAACGAATGTCATCTGCGTCATGTTACATTTGTCATTCTCCTTCAATTTGTAAGTATTCATTTCTATCAACACAACTCTTTTTCTCGTGCTGGATGTCACCATAGTTTTGCAATATTTTATGCTTATTAAGGGTATTGTGTGTCTTTGTGGTCTATTTATGTCCTTTGTAATATTTTTGTGTGCTTACATAGATGTCTATTCTCATTTTTGTTTACCTGATATGAAAGACTATTTATTGAAATGAAGAACAATATTGGATAAAAGAGAGTGCATTGTCCCTCTTCTTTTTTCCTTTAAATATCTTGTTAGCAAGAGTGGTCTTGGATTGATTTACTTTACTAGACGGGATATAGTGAGAGAAAATGAGTGGAGGATTGATAAAATCTGATAAATGCCTTGGGTGGTTATGATCTGCTAACCAATTATTGAATTGGTTGCCAGCGACCACTACAAAATATTATAGTTTTGAACCCTGATTTTGGTGTGTTTAGCCATTTTTATTTCCTTACTGCTAATAGCGGTCTCTATAATTTTCACTCTTGAATCACATGGTAGTTTCTGTAGCATCACCTTGATTTTTGGGTGCTCGCATAGAAGAGGGAGAATGGTCCTTTTGGTCAGGAACAATTAATCAGTTATATATGTTGTAATTGATGCTTGACTCATGCTTGTGCTTACATGTGGCTTACTGTTTATCAGGTAAAGAACTAATCAAGAAAAGCTTAACTATTGCTACTCTTTTGAACCCAGTGCTTTTAATGGAGCAAAGAATGTTGCAGCATTTCCTAGTGTATTTTATTTATGTAATTGTATTAGGGCAATGTTTTTGTGATTAATATTATCTAGTTTCTGGATCAACCGTTTTGAAAATCATGATCTGGTGTAGCATGTTTCTATTGAGATCATGATGTCCAGTAATATATTTTTATATGTTCTAATCGGCTACTGCATTTCTTTTTCAATTTTATCGACCACAAACTTGAAAAGTTTTGTTGAATAATGTCCCCTCCTTGTTCCAGCTTTCTCATTTCCTTGTCTGTGCATTTTTTTTTTTAGCGTGTGTGTGTGTTTGTGTGGTGTGTGTATGGGAGGGTGTGTGTGTGTGTGTGCGTGTGGGGTGTGTGTGTGTGTCTGTGTAGTGTTTTCTTTTTCCTTTTTTTTTTTTTTGGGTGGGGGGGGGTGGGGGGGGGGGGGGGGGAGTTTGTAACGGTAGAACATTTTTTACTTCCATTTTGAACATAGAAGAAGTGAGGTGTTGCTTTTATCTTCTGCGCCAACGAATGTCATCTGCGTCATGTTACATTTGTTATTCTCCTTCAATTTCTAAGTCTTCATTTCTATCTGCACAACCTTTTTTCTCGTGTTGGATGTCACCATAGCTTTGCAACATTTTATGCCCATTACGGGTATTGTGTGTCTTTTGTGGTCTATTTATGTCCTTTGTAATATTTTTGTGTACTTGCATAGATGTATATTCTCATTTTTATTTACCTGATATGAAAGACTATTTATTGAAATGAAGAGTAATAACAGGACAGGAGAGAGTGCACTGTCCCTCTTCTTTTTTTCTTTCAATATATCTCGTTAGCACGAGTGGTCTTGGATTAATTTACTTTACTAGAAGGAATATAGTGAGAGAAAATGAGTGGAGGAATGATAAAATCTGATAATGCCTTGGGTGGTTATGATCTGCTAACCAATTCATGAATTGGTTGCCAACGACCACTTACAAAATATTGTAGTTTTGAACCTTGACTTTGGTATGTTTAGCCATTTTGATTTCCTTCCCGCTAATAGCCATCTCTATAATTTTCACTCTTGAATCTAATGGTAGTTTCTATAGCATCACCTTGATTTTGAATCACATGGTAGTTTCTATAGAGGGAGAATGGTCCTTTTGCTCAGGACAATTAATCAGTTATATATGTTGTAGCTGATGCTTGACTCATGCTTGTGCTTACATGTGGCTTACTATTTGTCAGGTAAAGAACTAATCATTCAACTGCCCAAGTTTCTATTATTTTTCTGCCTTCAGTTACTTATGGGCAGTTTCATACATATTTGAGTGATAACAGTTTCCTAGTAATGTGGTTTTGGTATTGCAGAAATTAATATATTAGGCCTATAAGTTGTTGTATCTGTGGTGTTGCTTGATAAATGGTACAACTGTTTCTGTGGCTGTTCTTTAGAAAGTGAATGATTCCTTTACTGAAAGGAGACACTAGCTTTAACCTTTTAGAAGAGAGGTAAGTTTCATGAAGTAATCAAAATCCATTACAAGTTTTTATGCTAACTTTGTTAAAGGTTGAGGCGTCTTCTGTGATTTATGTTTCTTGTCGCTTGGGCTTTTGTTGAAATGTTTTAGTAAATACAAAGCTAACCGAGTTCTAATTGTTTTCTGTTAACCATCCCATGTATTCATAGCATTTTGAATTTTGGTTTACTTTATGATCTCATGTATCTTTTGAGCAGTATGGGTAGTTGCATTACTCGGGGGTCATTTATTTTGATTTTGATTGAGGGTGTTGATTACGTCGTGTAACTGTCATTGTTTATTTGAATTTCAGCTGCTTGTTGAATTTTATTTATGGAGCTGATAACGCATTCATTAATTGAAAATAAAATCTACTATTTATTTATAAAATGTAGAATATGCTATATCATCATCGTTATTATTTTGGATGAGCTGTGGAGTAAAATAGCTGGTGTGGTTAGAGTGGCCTGGGATAGATGTTGTTGGTGTGGCTAAAGTAGTCTGGGGCAGAATATGTAGACTTTTAGAATGTAGGGGCTTGGGCGTCAAACCAATCATCCCAATGAATAAGGCCTAACACTATAGGCACTTGTGGGAACTAATTATTATGTAGGATTCATTGCTATGGTCTAAGTGGATTCAGTAATAACGGCTTCGAAGTAAGTTGGTGTGACAAGTTCGCATGCAATCTGGTTCTTGGGGATGGAAACAGATTCTCAAGCTACGAGTAGATTTCTAGGAGCAATGGCGTATATGTCTGGTGATGGCAGGATCATTGGCACTCACTTGGGGTACTAGTTCATGAAGGAAAGCGGGTATGGCTTGCAATTAGGACAGTTGGAGTAAAGAACATTTATAAGTCATTGCCTCCACTGCACTAGCTACTAGGTGCTATTGTTTGGAAGACATTAAATTGATCCTACAGTGCCCAAATGACAATTCCACAACTGCCTAATGTACCTAGGAATACATTGTTTATGAGGCCAATCAAATACCGAGGAAAATTTTCATGTTATGGCTAGCTACACAAAGAGATTGTCCGCCATGGACAAACCTTGGTTCGCACATGTTGGGAATGTTTGTACCCTTTGTGATGTATGTTATGGGGAGACATACCAGCAGCACTTCTTTTCTATGTTCATGCTCCGACAAGTGACTGTTAAATGGGCTGCTAGGAGATGAAGAGGACTCCACTTAGTAAATGCAATATATTGAGGCCTACTTGCATAATTGATCTATCACATTTGGTTGAAGAGGAATTTATGCCACTTTCAACAATAACTTTTGGAACCTTGAAGTTGTTGCTAATCTTGTTCTTGAGCGAATTCATAATAGACTTGTGAGCTTGTAGTGTGCACCAAACATAAAGTTAGTGGCTACATACAGATTGTGCAATATAACTGGGGAAGGCGGAACTTGAGTAATTTGTTGGCTATCCTAACTACAGGTTGATACAGAGATGTATTATTGTAACCCACATGTATTGTTTTTTTTTTTTATTATTTTAATAAAACGTACATTTACCTTAAAATAAAAAAATAAAAAAAAAGCAAAAGATTTGAATAGTGTATCAATTATAGATGGGTTTGACCAAAGAAGCCTCATTCTCCTGTGAAATGTTTATACAGTCATAATTTTTTTTCTAAAGAACGAGTGGATGGTTATAATTGAATCATAATACAAATCGAACCAAAATAATAATTTAATAGATAATCTTTTTACAATAAAAAATGATGAATTATTACCTAAATTGTTGAATAAAAATAATTCATGCTAGTCGAATATTAATTTAGATATATAGTTTATACTTTTTTTGTTATACAATTATTATTTCTAGTCATATAATTCATAATGTCTTGAATTTATATTTTTCAATAAATATAATATCAACGCTAATCTTATTTTTATTTAACTATAATAAATTTATTATTAAATAATTGAGTATTTTCTCTTTTCGAATGTTAGAAAAATTAAGTAGTAAAAAAAGTTTTTTAAATTCTAGAGAGAGATTTCTCTTATGACATATTAATTTTATATAGCTTATAAGATCTTATAAAGAAAATTTGGGAAAGTTAATATTTTTTAAAAAAACTTATAAAATTCAAAACATCTTATTGGTTTATAAGATCCAAAACATCTTATGTAAAAATTAAGATCCATACATTTTCAGAGCTAATCTTACATGCCATTTGTGAAGGAACTTAGCCCAATAATCTCAAAGTAAACACCTTAAGATACATTGGGTTACAAATTTTGTAAGAAAAACTAATACAGCCCATTCTCCAGCCCAAGACACAAATGGGCTTTGGCCCAAAAAACAGGTAGATATAATTTGACTTTTGGTTGGAGAGAAAAATCAATTCTGGGACTCCCTAGAAAAAACCGGTTCTGTATTACCAACCGCAAAACTGGAAATTTCTGGAAGTCAAAATCCTCTGCTTTGCAAGGATATATCTTCATTTTTCTCGATTCATAACTGAAATTGCTTCCCTTTTTTGTTCTGCGGTGCTGAACAGTTGACAAAGGTGAGTGTTGATTAAGGTTATAGTTTTTCTTCTTTTGTTTCCTTCGATTGTTTTTATATTTAATTTTTTATGCGTGTCAGATGATTATATTGGTTTCAACTTCTGAATATGTGCGATTCGTATTTTTTTTCACAACCTGCGATCGGGATTCAATGTTACCGCAGTTAAAGGCTATTGAATTTTCAACAAGGGCGATTGATATGCATTTCTCCTTTGGTATTATGTATATTTCATTGGATATTGATTATTATTGGGTTTCTAATTATCTAAGATTGGTATTCTTGTCTTTTATAATCATAGGAAGCTTCGTCCTTGTACAAATTTGACTAGCAATGTGTAGAGGAATGATTTTTCCTTTGGGATTTTTGTTGATTTTTTATAGATATATATTGTTCACTTGGGGTTATCCTGATATCTTTTGTTAATTCAGCTATGTGAAGTTTGTCAGTTTAGGTGGCATCTAAGGCAGACTAAAGATCCATGGTAGTTATGTTAAGCAATTTGAGTTATTCTTAGTTGAAAGTTTAACTTGACTCCAGTGCTGGTGCAAATATGTAGATTTTGTATTCGCATGATCTCTAGCTTTCTTGGGAATTAGTTTGTAACAATTAGGGTTGCCATTCCTGATTCATTGTGGTTTATACCAGTGCAGCTGTTGGATTTCCAGTGTAGAGAACAGATGGCAGAGGCTCATGACCCAACTACAAGCGCACCTGAAAGCTCATCTTCCTCTGGTGCCGATGGCAATGAAGCTGGTGATTTTGAATGTAACATTTGCTTTGATTTAGCACGGGATCCAGTAATCACTCTCTGTGGGCATCTCTATTGCTGGCCATGCCTTTATAGATGGCTACGAGGTCACTCGCAAGCCCATGAATGCCCAGTTTGTAAGGCGCTAATACAGGAGGAAAAGGTGATTCCTCTATATGGCAGAGGGAAGGCGCCAACCGACCCAAGATCAAAACCTGTTCCGGGCGTTGAAATCCCCAACCGACCTGCGGGCCAGAGACCTGAGACAGCTCCACTTCCAGATGGCAATAACTTGTCTGATCTTTTCTTAGGACTCATGGGAGGGTTCGCACCAATTGCATCTGCTACTTTTAATAACTTTGGAATGTCTGCTGGTTTTGGCGGGATATTCTCTCCTTTTTTCAGTGTCCAGTTTCACGGTTTTTCCAGTGCAAGTGGCTATGGTGGGTCATCAGGATATCATTATGGAAATACTGGTACATTTCATGAGAATGAAGGCAGATTTAATACAGAGACCAGTCAAGCTGCTCGGGCAGATGATGAGAATTTGAAGAAGATTCTTTTGGTCATCCTTCTTTTTGTACTTTTTGCTTTTCTAACAATGTAGAAGAATTATGCTCCTAATCTTTTTGTGCTGAGGAACTTGAAGAAGATTCTTGTCTTGCAAAATATTGGTCTTTGTGATTACCTGCGTGTGGTTGATTTTTGGATGCTCTGTAAATTAATGTTACACCTTGAGTGGGTTTTTGTTTGGAATGGACAAATTGGTTGTTTGATGTAGATAACTTTATTCTTTCTATATTGTATTCCTTTTGAATTCTGGATGCAGCTGCCTCTCTAAATCAGGGTATTTTGGTTGATGCCCTATTGTACATTCAGGTTGTATATAGGCATCAAGAGTACAGCAAGAAGATGACATTCTGATGAAGATCGTATCCATAATTCACATGCATGATGTTAAGAGCTTTAGTATTCTTCTGCTACATGCGAGCTCAAGAACTAGAAAAGAAAGCTTCTGCGACGGCCGTTCAGCAGTTGCTTTCCCCTCCAGATTTTTCTTACACAATGTTATCATGGTTTTGTATAGTAGCATTAACCATGAGAACTGGGGTTTGAAATTTGAATTCTGTTCTCTTCGTTTTCTCGCTTTCTTGAGCCCACCAAAAGTTGAAAATGGACCAGCACATTGAGTTAATTGTACATTTATGTCGATCAATTGTTTACACTTTGACTGAAACAACCATCTGACGTTGCCAACTACTTTTATGTATATAATAGCTACACCACCTGCCGACGTTTCTCCTTGTTCTTAACCTATCTGTGCTCTCGGGTTGCTTGCTTCTTGCTGTGCTAAAAGCAATTTGTTCTGCCTTTGTGGTCCAAACATCACAAAGGAGAAGAAAAGTAAAACATCAGTATCTCAAGATTATTGAGCTGTCAATTCATCGAAGCAGATCAAAATGAAAAATAAGCAATTTCGTTGCATCATATTTGCGACACAATACAAGTATTTGGATCAACTAATATCTTGTACACGTATCCTTACATCCAAGAACCGACTCTGAAATATGGCAAATGGACAACTGAAGTGAGCTACATCCAAGAACTGACTATGAAATATGATAAGGGGACAACGGAATTTGAGCTAGTTTACGTCTGCGCTTTGCCATGGATTGAGGGGTGATTTAATAATTTTTCTTGGAAGCATTTTTATGAATGACCATGTTATGATACGTGCGTTACTGTATATATGGACCCTTAATAATTGGGGGATCCTCCACCTTTTTAGCTAGCAAGACACAAGTTTGGGAGCTGAACATGTGAGATTGCACATGCAGAATTATTGGAAAAATAAATCAAATCGACCATACATTTATTGGCCTCAATTCCCTTGCATATGTATATATATTGATTAATACTATGATAAGTTAACTTCTTTCAAGTTTATGGCTCTACATATGTCGCGTTTCTAAAATTGAAGACAACTTATTAATCAAGACAATTGTACGAAGGTGCAAGTCCTTGATACAAAAACATTGTCTGAATTACAACACAGCAGCATAATTTAAATTTTTGTTAATGGAGAATGGATGTATCTTTCTTCAGATGGAAATATATAGCACATATATCTGCACGTTAATTACAACATCTTTCTTCAATTATAAGAAGCGTTTCTTGGCAATGAGTCGTGTAATGTCTATAACTGTCCAGACAGTGCAAACAAACCGTAAAAGTAGTTTATCTTACCTGGTAAATCTTCCTTAGATTCATCAAAGTACGTCTGATTTTTTTTTGTTTTTTAAAAAAACAAGTACAGGTGAGCGGAGCATCTTCTTTATGGAGTATGCCCATTAATTATTTTCTTCTTTCTTCTTCATCTTAGCAATGAATTAAAGTGTATGCTTTCTCACATGGCTAAAAAGAAAAACACGTCACTAATCACATCACTTTTCCATTTGGTTCTTGAGTTGCTGTCCATTTTCAAGAAAATTGATCGACCCTAATTTCAACAGGAAGTGGTGCATGTGTTGGCCCACGAGTTCCCCTTTGGTGGGTATGTGGCAATTTAGGTTTGGCAGTTACCCATATGCAATTAAAGTAGAAGAATTGTATATATATTTATGAGAGATATATATAAGGTGCAGTAGCGTAGATTGTGGATCAAATGGACAAGGAAAAAAGTGAAATTTGAAGGTTATTTAATTTCCCAGCAGTCAAGTAGGTCTCTCCGCATTTAATTTTCATACGGAATATCAGGAATAGTATTCCAGATGTGGAGAAATTTTATTCATGTTTGGATTTTGCAGAGGAGTGGGTGGCAATGCCATGATCATTTCAATTTCTGCTCAACCCTCTTTATTTTTCTTTGGAAATGCTGGATTTTTTTGGAGCTCAAGTCCAAGAAAATCCCCCAATTTCGCTTTTCAAGCCGTCTGGTGATTCTGAGAAAATCTTAATATAGTAAATTTTTTGAGATTACAGTTGTGTAATTAAGTCAAATCTAAGTACATCACAAGAGAGGTGTAGCTATATCTATTATACGAGTTCTATTGGATCTTGTGAAGGAAAAAATTCTTACAAAATCAAGTTTAATTCAACCAAACCAATCACATAACATGTGCAATATATTTTTCATGTAATTTGGCCAAACCCAATTCAAATTAAAATTTTTCGGAAATGGTAATTAGGTCAAGTTACATATACTGAAGTTACTTTGAAGTAAATAAAGAATCAATCTTTGTAAAAGGTAGAGAAGCTGAGACGTGGATGGCTCAACCAAAGACTGTTGAGCCATTGATAAAGACTATTTCTCAGGTCCGGATGCAAAAGGGTCCCGCCAAGAAGAACGTGCTGGCTGCGCTTCTGCCGCTAGATATAAACATTTAGGGGCCACGATTCACCCCTTTATAAGCTGGTGAAAAATAATGCTATTTGCTCCAAGAAATCCTCCTTTAAGACCTTTTGATTCACTCATATAATACATTCTAAGCTTTCATCTCTGGTTCCATAAATTGGAACTGTGTGTGTGTGTGTGTGAGAGAGAGAGAGAGAGGGGATATCTAGACGTCTATTTCTAGACACCTCTCTTTCTTGTTTTTTCTTATGAAAATTTGGTGCTGTTCTTGCCCGCATCCAAGCTATGCCATCAAGTTTTGCACTTTCAACAATCTTCATCACCATCATCATCTCCATTGCAGTAACAAATGCCACTCCCCTCCATTTCAGGGAAGCCCCAAAGTTCTATAACTCCGCCAACTGCCCTTCTATTACTTCTCCATCTTCCCCCGCCGACGGTACCACCAACTCAACCTTTTGCTTTAATAGCAATGCCATAAACGTGGCAATGACCCTCGACGCCGCCTACCTCCGCGGCTCAATGGCTGCCATTCTCTCCGTCCTCCAGCATTCCTCCTGCCCCGAGAACATAATCTTTCACTTTGTCGCTTCCTCCTCTGCCAACTCCTCCGACCTTCACCGCACCATTTCAACCTCATTCCCTTATCTTCAGTTCAAGATATATCCTTTCGACGACTCAGCCGCCGCAGGCCTCATCTCAACCTCCATCAGGGCAGCCCTCGACTGCCCGCTCAACTACGCGCGCAACTACCTCGCCGATCTCATCCCATCATGCATTCGAAAGATCGTTTACCTCGACTCAGACCTCGTACTCGTCGACGACATCGCGAAGCTCGCCGCAACCCCTCTGACCAACGACGCCGTATTAGCTGCGCCGGAATATTGCAACGCCAACTTCACCTCCTACTTCACGCCGACGTTCTGGTCGAACCCTTCTCTTTCCTTGACTTTCGCGGACAGGAAAGCTTGTTACTTCAACACGGGAGTTATGGTGATTGACCTTGAGAGATGGAGGGCTGGAGATTATACAACAAAGATTGTGGAATGGATGGAGCTTCAGAAGAGGATGAGGATTTACGAGCTGGGTTCTTTGCCGCCTTTCTTACTCGTCTTCGCCGGTAATATAGCTCCGGTGGATCACCGGTGGAATCAGCACGGCCTAGGGGGGGATAACTTCCGGGGGCTTTGCCGTGATTTGCACCCGGGTCCAGTGAGCCTATTACATTGGAGTGGAAAGGGTAAGCCGTGGGCCCGGCTCGACGCGAACCGGCCTTGCCCGCTGGATGCTTTGTGGGCACCTTATGATTTGTTAAGAACGCCATACATTCTTGACTCTTGAGGTATGAATTCCCTTCCTTTCTTGATTGTTTTGTGGTTGTTCTCAATTTTAAAAAATATCATTTATGAATCAGATATGTGGCGCCTTAATTTGGTCTCTACTATAATTTTAGCAACCGACATAAAATCATCTGAATCATACAAACTAATGTTGCAAAACTTATAGTCTTAAAATTGAGTAATTCCTAGGAGGTCCAATACTCCTCAGCCCTCCTAAAAAGTACCCTGAAATCATCAATGATATAAGTGTTTGATATGTTTGTTGCTCAACACCAAAAAAGTTAGGACATAACCTAACTTGCGAGGGTCAGATTGGCACTATTGCTGCCCTCCTTTTTGTCTATAGAAAAAACCCTAAGATCAAGTCCGAAATTACTCTTGTAGTTCAAACATTGAAAGACATTGATTAGGTATTATTTAATAGATTTTTCTTGATTTTTCAGGAGTTGAGCAAGATGGATGAACATGACACAAAGAGAGATCAGAGATCGTCTGAGAATTGTGATCCTACTCTTTTTCGTGTGAATTATAGATATATAGCAGTTGCATATAAATGTTTCAACTCAAACATGGTACGTAGAGGTGAGTAAGAATTGTTTGTACATTATATATATATATATATATATAGCTACAGACAAATTTTACAATCTTACTCCAGGCCATGTATATGTAGCTGAGAAACAGTTGAGATTACGTACTACATGCGATATACGAAGAACATATATCATATTCATACATAAACCTATCTTCTTACACCTCAGTAGTTTATCCGTCTAGACCTTGCACTCATTAATCATTAACCCCCTAACCTCGCAATTTAAGTTGAAGTGTTTGGGGCAAAAAGGGCTTTCAACTATGATGTTGCCTTTTGTAGATTAGAATCTATATATGGTAGACACTGTGTGAATTAATATTTTAGTGTTTTTGTACTTTAACTTTTAGGACAGTATTTTGGTTTTATATTTTTTTTAAATATCATAATTTCATACATTTTTGTCGGAGTTCACCCTTCTTACCGAAAAATACATGTGCCTTTTACGTGATATTTTAAAATTACGGCTTCTTTTCTTATTGGCACATTTCTGTCAATATTTTTGTTCTTTAATTTTTTAGAATAACGTTTTGGTCTTGCGTTTTTTCTTTCTTTTTTTAATTTTGTGATTTTAATCATTTTTTCCCTAGAATTCATCCTTCTTGTACATAGAGATGAACTTCTACATACAAAAAGATTGAAATTGGAAAAATTAAAAAGATGTAAAACTAAAATATTATCATAAAAAGTTAAATAACGAAAATATCAAATTACCTAAATTACGGGACAAAAAATACACACCCAAGGTAAAATCGTAATCATTGATTAAAATGCTTTTGAATTATCTGCTTTCTACTCTAAGCATCAAGTTTCTTTAATGTTTGATTAATAATATTGTATGGTGCAATATTTGTTTTGAATGTTTGACCTAATTGACACCTTTTTTCTTTAGTTATCAATCATGGCCAAAGTAGCCGCTTTTCATGCTCTCGCGCTAATTGTGTTAGAATTTAAGTGAAAAAAGCTAATTACTCCCGATTCGTTATCTTCTACTCCTACTTCTTTGGGACCTTTAGTTTACTATACAAATTGATCGTCGGTCACATTTTAGTGTCACTTATGGGTTGTCCTCACATCAATATGGCTTTGATATATATATATATCTTTTGAAAATTAAGAAAATATTATTAAATTAAATTTGGGAAAAAGTATTATTTTAGTTCGCTAAGTATGTCTAATTTTAATTTTAGTCCGATAACTATGTCCATTTTTGTTTAGGTCCAATATCTTACGAAATTGCTTACTTTTAGTCATCTGTCAAATTTTTGTATAATTTTACCCCTATGAGTGCATATGAACTAAAACTGTCTTTCAAAAGTTGTATAGGGGTAAAATTGTCCAAAAATCTACCAGAGGACTAAAAGTAAGCAATTTCGTAAGTTACTTGACCTAAACAAAAATGAACATAATTATCGAACCAAAATTAAAATTAGGCATATACTTAGAGGACTAAAATAATACTTTTCCCTTAAATTTATAATTTTAAAATAATTATGATATATATTATACACACATTGGTGCGATATATGCATTGTATAACACTAAAATGAGATATTTGTAAAAGGAAAAAAATCTTTCAGGAAGAGAGAAATTGTTTAAAGGAAAAAAAAATACTAAGCTTGTAAATTAAAAACTCATATTTTCACTGGAACATTGAAGAACGGAAAACCTAACGCATGATGGGATGTCTTAAGTATCCTACAAAGAAGACTTTTGTATGTGTTGTACTGAAATATCAGGGCAGGGTTTTTAAAATAAATCTGGTTAAATACAAGATACGATCTGATTCTATCAGCTGTGAAACTTACAAAATAAATTAGCGTCAGAGTCATATAGAAAAAATCTTAATTATAGCACTTATATTTATGTTATGAGGTCGTAAGATAAATATTATAAGTGAAGGTTGTAAGAATATTTTGGGTTACAAAAGTTGTACCTAAAGTATGTGGGGGGACTATTTATAGGTTTTTATTTTTTTCTAATTGTATGATTTAACATAATTCATAGGCACCAAATTGATTGGATTGTCACAATGAATCTGTATATATTGGGGTTTTGGATATCCAAGACCGGATCCTATAAAACTTGAATTAGTGAATGGATTTGGAATTTTTTTGAAAAATTATAATTATACTGGATGTAGGTCTTGATACGATTATCATAAGATGTACCCCACACGAATATATATCGTTAAAAAAATGAGAAATTTTATTTACGATATATGTTTTAAAGCTCTATCTCAATAAATTATGATAATTTATGGATAATCATATGACTCATGAGTTTATAGAAAGCAAAGTAAAAAAAATTTCAATCTTATATCAGTCCTTAAATTATAGAAACTATATATATAAAAGTAATTAGGAGTTATAGCATGCATGTTGAAGTATTAGAAGGCAGGAAAATCTTTATACAAATTAATCACATCAAATTAAGTTAACAGTGTGTAATGATTTAAATGTTTGTTGAAAATTCTTGTGTAAAAGGAATTAAATAATAGAAGTCAATAATTAAATAAATGAAAAAGGTAGAGTAGAAAAAGTGTCGGTGGGTTGGGGTGGGCAAATATGAGAAGAGATAACCCTTTGCCATGAGCACCAACCAGCACATGCCCTGGAACAATATTAGGCTGTATAAGTGTAAATGGATTCCATGGTTCACACGCAAACTCTCTCTCTCTCTCTCTCTCTCTCTCTCTCTCTCTCTTCTTGTCTCTCTCTCTCTTCTTGTTTCTTGTTTCTTGTCAAAATAATCTCATGTTCTATCAACGATGTGGGGCTTCCTAAAAATTGATGACCGATCGATTTAAGTAATTTCACACACACACTCTCTCTCTCTCTCTCTCTCTCTCTCTCTCTCTCTCTCTCTCTCTCTCTCTCTCTCTTCTTGTTTCTTGTTTCTTGTCAAAATAATCTCATGTTCTATCAACGATGTGGGGCTTCCTAAAAATTGATGACCGATCGATTTAAGTAATTAACAATTTATTTGTTTGACTTTTTGCACAAAGATGAAATAATTTGTAGGTGTTATTAAGACAATCTCTCCTTCTCTTAGTACATTGGGAATTAGGTGAAGAAATCAGTTCTCAGGGATCGATGGGGAGAGACAAAGAAACTCATTAATTAATAAGGTCAAAACCGAGAATCTAGTGTTAAAAACAGAGGGTCACTCTATCTGGGTAATGATGATCACGTTAAATCTTCTCTAACATAATTACACGCATTTCATGATTATTAATGCATCACCTTCCTCCTACTCCTACCTCCATACTTGTTATTTTCTCAGTTTCCCACCTTTGTGCTGTTTTGAACGCGTCTTTTTTTCACACAAAAATCTATACAAGAACAGTTATTTTCCTTCAAAAGTGAAAGAAAAACGATGAGGAAAGTGAATCCTCGTAATCGGACATATAACCTTGCAAGTACAAGAATTCCCTGAATCAGAAATGAGGCCTGGGCCTCAGGAGTGTTGTAGCAGAAATATGACATTCTCACAGGGAATTTCTAGCTTATTTGACATTAAAGTTGGCCTAGTCCAAGTTTGTTGGGCTATTTTCTACACCGAAACGGCCTAAATATTAAGGCCCATTTCATTCCAGGCAATATCCAATGCCAAAACTCATAATTCCCTCTTGTCCAACAAATTGTAACATTGTACAAAATTGCAGCTCGTACTGAAACAAACAAGAACTAAGAAAGAAAAGGAATGCATAGTCGAGTTACAGAATCCTGTATTCTTCTTTGTTTACGACAAATACGTAGTTTCATTTCTTTGCTTAATGTAGTCCGCATCATATTCTTGTCTGCTGCCGCGACTTCCCTTGTGAAAGTACCTGTAATACACATACTGCAATATTATCTGTCATTACCAGTTAAGGTTCTTTCTTGTACTTTTGTCCTTCCACTCCGTCTAAGATTGAATTATGTAAGAGTTAAGTCAAAGGATACGAATAAGTCCAGCAGTACACAGCCCATAGCATCGAGCAGCCATGGCATGTTGGCTTTAATTTTATCCCATGCAGTTGATCTTACAAGAATGCTGCATATGACAAGCTTTATCAGTATCATTTTTATCATTGATCGATTCTAAGCATTCTTAGATCGAAGATGTACCTGGCGACGTAAGTAGCATTGGCAGCAAGTGCAAAGATGAACATGAGAGGATTCAATCCCTGTACAAGTTAAGACAGACGGACAAAATCATCACGTTAATGCACACAAAGAAGAACTAATCTTCAATGAATTTCAGAGAAAACAATGATTTATATGACAATTGAGAAATACCTCTACATTTCCTCTTCTGATCTGGTCATTAGGAAACAAACACATCAGTCCAAGAAATGTTTAAGGATATCCATGTTTAGCAAGAATTAGCACTTACATTTAACCATATCTGAGGTAGTCTTCCACCCATGTATATAGCAGCCATCATCCACCCTAACCACTGGCCATACACACTTTCTGATCCATGTTCCTGACACGAAAACGAGTCACATAAATCTCAACCCAAATGGAGTTAATCAAAGTCTAATTTGTTTGTTCATTTGATTATTTCTCCATCTTACTTGCAGCAGTTTCCTTCCAGTCAATCCGACATATGCTTGCATCAAAGCTTTTGTTTCTCGAGGCATGTTGATCGATGTTGCCAAAAATGCTCCGTATCCTGCCTGAGGACCGTACTGTGTGAGTAATAACATAAGTTGGAATCCCGGAGTGATGTTATTCTTTACTAGTTTATTTTTATTAATTCGATATTAGAGTGATTTAGAGCAAAGTAAAGGGATGAAGATTCTTGTCACTTAAGCCTAATCTCTTTCAACTTGTGACTAATGCATTAAAATGTCATCAGGCATTATCTACTACATACAAGACTCGCACTTTTAATCCACCAAAGAAGTGGACCAACTATTCAACATTTGTATAGGGAGCACTATGAACAAGTGGCAACTAAAGTCCAAATTATTGTATTAACATTTTGAACTTATCCAGGTTTGGTTAATATTCATGCACCAAGCTACAAGATTTCAGGAACACTCACTGATCGGGGGATTGGTTTAGGTTTGCTAACACTTTGCCTGGATGGAGTTGGATTGTCCTCATCATCAGATGACGAGTTGTTGTCGATTCCAACGGCTGAAGGACCACTCTTTACGGGCCAAAGATAAGACTGAATAGGGGGAGTCGTGCTCCCAGCCATTGATCTTGCTGAGCTGCAGAATTTTTGTTATTAAATCTATGGTCAGGAAACAAGTAGTGACAACAATGGCAAACATAATAGAGTTGAGTGAGAGGTATTGACAGACGTGTAATAATAGGCTTCCCTCCTGGATGTTGCTCTTCGAGTGCCATTGGGTATGGGGATGGCAGAATCAATTGGTTGTGGTGTCTTCAGAGGTTTCTTCAGATCTTCAACCTTTAAAACATAACATCATTTCGCCATTTGTTAGCTGAATGTAAATGTCTGAATCTACTACAAGGGAACGGACCAAGTACAAATGTTCCTGTGCGATAAAAACTTAATTAAATACCTCTTGGTCTGATTCTTTCTCCTCGCCATTCCGCCATTTGCGGACGTAATCATAGTATATGCTCTGTAGAACTAGTACCACTGTGGTGGTCGTGTAGAGCTGCTCCATTGAAAAAGAAGCATACATAGACATAGGAAAAGGTGCCATTTCTCAGACATTATTCAGCATACTTATCAGATGATACCCGAATTCTATTTGTTTTCTGAAGATTCTAACAGCAAATTGAAAGAACGATCTTACCACTGCCGTGTAGAACTGAGTTGGCAACTGCATCAGCCAAAGCAGAAGAAAATAAATAAAACGAGAAACAGGAGAAAACCATTATCCATTACTAGATAATTCTATGACACCGAAACTTCTGCAGTAACATTAATCCAAAACAGGGCAAGAATCAGAACTCACCGTCGCAGGTTCAAGAAGACAGCCCACTAAGTTGAATATGTCACTGCAAAATTTACAACCAAAAAGGAAACATCATATAACAGCCCAAAATCAAAATAGAAAAGACAAGTTCAGAAAACGGACATACACAAATATAACATATGAAACACCAAACTCAAAATCAGTCGCCCATTCGAAAAAAGAAGAGATTTTTAAAGAAAAGAAAACGAACCCGGCAATCCAAGTGAGAAGGAACAAAAGGGAAATGCCATGGCCGGACTTTGTTCTGAAGTTGGTAATGATTTGTGGGATTTCAGCAACTCCCCAACACACAAGACTTACCAACCCAAAACCGAAAGACAATTCATCCTTCACATTGCAAAGACAGTCTTTGAAGTACTTGTCCGCCCAACCGATGCATGGCTTTTGCTCCTTTACGCAATAAGACAGCGAATTCTGCAGAACAGGCTTCATCGATGATTTGTGTGTATATGTTAGGTGGTGTGTGTGGAAAAGTGAAAATTTAAACAGCAGGTTTCGAGGGAGGAGAGGATTTGTTCATTTGGAGGTGTAACAGAGGGCAAGCCAAGAGGACCACTGAGTCAGAAGGACAAACTTTTATACTTGCTGGATTTTCCTTTTTTTTCCTCTGTGTGCGATAAATATTACAAATATTTACTTGTCTTTAACAGAATATTTTATAACAAATATATGTAACAGGTACAGGTTTTGATTCAGAACAAATCCCATTCGAATTATTGTGCGTTATTTTCAAAGAAGAGCTATACATCTCTGGACGACAAACCCCCCCTCACGTTAGCATGTGTCCAGATTCTTGAATGTTTTGTCTTATGCCTCCTCACGCCCTCCTATGTTCTACAGCCCACCATTTCTTTATTACTTACCATTTTCGATCTCACAATAAAAGACATGGTATATTCATTTCCCTTTCTGGAAATTTACATGAGATTTTTCCTCCTGTCGACCCCACAAAATTTAAACTATTAAAGTGATACACCATTAGCAACTCCGAAGCTAGAAATTCATTTGGTTGGATCCAGAGTGCACCACGATAAGCATGTAAGATGACATAATTGGTATGAAAGGGCAAGATTAAGAAATAATTTATGTACAAAACTTGAAGAGAGGCCTTGCGGAAAACAGCAGCGGCAGAAAATGGAAAGTCGGGAACAGTCCAAAAGACTGATGGGCAATAAAGGCTCCAGAAAAAAGGCTGTAAAGGCGAAGCAAAAATTGCATGCCATATTAAAATACTACTACTACTCTACTGCTGAATTGAAATATAGATATATAATAGTTGACAAGTGGAAGACAAAGGAGCGAGCGGAAGAAAGGTGGCGAAAAAAGCGACGACGGCGCGCTGCGTACAGGTAGGGACGCGTGTCCGAATGAATGCCACAGCTTCATCATACCTATCGTCGGACTCCATCTTCATCATCATCATCATGCTTATCTTCTTCTTCAGGAATTTATAGCATTATCTTCAAACCCCCTTCTTTCTCTTTTGTCCACTCAGAACATTATGTGGGTTTCTGTTTGCACGCCAATTAGTTTGGGGCTACGACTCACTATTCTTTCCATCATTATTCATCACCAGTCACCATGCAACCTTGTCTTCAACTAAACAGTTTGTCCCTAGACAGGCTCCTCCCTCCACCCATCCTATTTGCTTTATAATTTTATGACAAATTTAATGTAGTTATTGTTAGGTCACTGTTATTTTGGGTGATAGGATATACTAATTGTGATTGAAATTGTGATAATGCTATAATTGATTGTATTGTTGAAAATTGGATTATCAAAGTACTACTCTCTATGCAACATACTGAAATTGATTCCACCAAAAATCCAAACCTCCGCCGCCGCAGAAGAAGAGATTTTTCTTTTTTGTTCTATAAACTATTGAACAGCAAAGTAGAGCATAGCAAATCCAAGGAAAATTTTTTATCTAGTTTTTGTCAAAACAACCACATTCACCAGCTCGGTTGTCATTGGCGTCTCGAGTTTCTGAGATTGTGTTTCTTTCTTCAAGAAATCTCCTTCATCAATATGGGTTTATTTCTTATTTTATGTACAACTGGACAATCAAATCATTGAAGCCCAAAATTCGAATTCAATTTTTAATTAAATTAAAGTTTGATGGGCACATTAATATTCTACCTCAAATATGAATTTCAATTGTTATTATTTTCGAGTCCTCTGAAATTCTTATTTATACCTGATTTCTTTCCATTAGAAATTGAACATAAAATGCAGATGTCAACAAAGAAAAACTATAGAAACATTTAATTTTACTACTCATTTAATATTCTCGTGTATATGTTTGTTAATATAAGGGGATAAAAATAATGCTCTTTTGTAGTGCTCTTTTAATTAAATTATTTTTAGTTGAAATTATTAGATCATTTCTTTTAATTATGCACTTATTTATTTCCCTGAAAAATGATTAAAAAACAAAATAGTTATTAATCTCATATGAACTCAATTGTACACTTCTAGTCTTTGTTCTGGTTTTTTTTTTCCCCCCATTACATGTAAAACATTATTTATACAAAATAATATCAATGTTTGGTATACCAATTTAACACTTTAATGAGTTCCTGAGTAAAGCTATTTTTGTCTGCGTGAAAAAAGGTTAAGAAATATAAATGTTTGATGTTTGGTACTTTTTAAATCAGGCCCAATCTCCGATACAATTGTATATGATTAGAAATTTTGGTTGATACACAAACACACACACACACACAAGGGCATCATTATCGTTGACTTTAAACTAATTAACTAATTAATTGTCCTACAAATTGCTAATTAAATAATTAATTGAAGTGTTTTGTTTAACTCAAACATAAACTAATATTAAATTAGTCCCCATCTCCGACACAACCTACAATTATGATTAGAACTAGCGTGTCATTTCAGAAAATTTTTATGTAATTTTTTTCATTTCGAAAAATATATTTTTATGTAATTTTTGAAAATAATAATTTCTAAAAAGTAATTTCAAAAGTATGAATTGAAAAAATAATATTAGGAATGTAAATAAAGTAAAGTTCTCTTCGCATTAAATAAAAATAATTAGAATGCAATGTAAGATTTTAATTAAATTATAAACTAAAATCGATATATAATGTGCACTAAAAATATATGTGTGGGGTATTGGAATTTATATATATATTAGAATAAATATTCTCAACATTAGAAAATATAATAAATTATTGGGGATGTAATTTAAATATGTCAAATGCATTAAAAATTATAACATATATCATTAATGCATATTTACCAAATAGAGAATTTTTATAACTATTTTTTTTTTAAAATTTTAAAAAATTAGGATTGAGTCAAAATTGCTCAATTTTGGTCTAAACACTTCCTTCAAATATATATATATATATATATATATATAAAGAAAAGAAAAGATCAATAATAACTTCAAATAATTAAGCAGAAACACACACACACAACGATTTGGTATTCTTATTTTTTCATTTTAATACACAATTATTTTTTTTAAAAAAAAAAGAAAAGAAAAGGTTGGAGGTGATTAATTATAGAATTGTACAAGAAATGTGATGTAGAAGGAAGCCTACTCGGTTTGACCCTAGACGACATAACATTCCGCGTAATTACCAATTTAATAAGGCTTGATTTGCCTAACTCAGCCCCTAATTATGTAATTATTAAATAAATAAAAAAATAAAAATTGAACCGTTAAGTCCAATCTTCCACGCAAATGTATCGATCTGCATGTCATCCACCTCTGTGTTCTTCATGTTAATGTGTGTCTTATGTTCTATATACTCTCTCTCTCTCTCTCTCTCTCTCTCTCTCTCTCTCTCTCTCTCTCTCCTAATTACATATGGTAGCTAGAGACATAAACACACACATACACACACGAGGTGTTGGTCTCTACATTCTTAATTATTCTAATACAGGATTAATTTCCCAACATAGGACATCGAAATTTCATGTTATGGACAAGGCACAACGACACACATACTCTGTACCAATTTCAAAAGACATGCAACTACATACATACACACACAAACAAATTAAATCCAAAATTTTTATCTAGGAAATGAGCATTGATCTTCGACGTGAAAATCATCAGCAAACAACTCCTTTCTTCCATGAAATCACGTAGAATTAGCAGCAACATTACACGAAAACAAGAAGGGTTTATTCAGAAAGTCCTGACTCTCAAAGTTTATAAATACCATACCACATCTCTCTCTCAAATGATCATACACACACAGAAAGAGAGACACAGAAAAACACAAATATATAGAAAGCTAGACGAAAGATTGAGATAGTGAAGATGAATGGAGGGAGCAGCAGCGGCAACAGCAATGGTAAGAAGGGAAGTGTTATTCCTAAAGAAAGAGAGCATGTTTCTACAATGGTGGGCAAGAAGATTACTGAGGTTGGAGAGAAAGCTGTCAAGTCTGCTGTTAATGCTGTCAAGAACCACAACAACAAGGGTAAAGTCAGTCCCTCATCATAAATACATAAGTGTATGCCTGTTATAATAATTGAAGTACCTTGTGAGTAAGTTGTAGGTGCGTACCATGTAGCAGATTACTGGGGTTGTAATGTGGGTAGTTTGTTCTGTTTGCAAGATATGTATATGCTGGGGTTAAACCTTGTGAGTTGTGGGTGTGTACCGCGTACCAGATTACTGGGGTTGTAATGTGGGTATTTTGTTTTGTTTGCAAGATACGTATGTGCTAGGGATTTTATCTTACCTACGACATGTAAGTTTATTGTATTTTCCAATAAATCTTTTCTTCTTTGTCAGTAATAACTATTAATCTATTGGACTTCTGTCATTCAACAGAAGCTAAATGGATATAATTGGGCATCAACGGTGAGTTTCTTTCCCCCCTCTTAAGAACAATTGCAGACAAGGCAGCGAAATTCTTCGAAACATTGGAGTATATCCAATTCAGCTTGTGCAACCAAGATTCTCAAATGATACTGTATTTTGACTCTCCTTGATCTGCTACCGTTTCAACAGCCAAAACTCGTAAAACAACTATAAAAAACCCGAATATGAGAAAAAGATTTTTTTTTTGCTCAACACTAATGAATTTCGCTCTATAGGAATTATGCAAAAAATGGAGCTTGGAGATTAGAGAAAAAAAATGACAAATAAAGACCAAAAAAGAAGGATAATTATAACAAAGAGGGAAACAAAAAGACTCCATACTCTCAAATTTCTACACTTTCTGTAGCCTGAGTATAATAATCAATTCAATCTCTAATTTCACCATTTCCTTCATTTTAACTGATATCGCAATAGGCTTGAGGCTCTTCGCCATCTTCAACATTTTCAACTTCCATAGAGTCTTCAGATCCCTCATCATCACTTTCATCCTCATCCTCGTATGTAACGGGTGTTTGCGGTGTATTCTCTCCTCCACTCCATCATCAATAGTCTGCACAAAATATTGATGTCCTGCTTCAATCTTCTATATCTATATATTACAAAAATATTAACAATTTCAGTATTGTGTACCCACCTCTGCACAAAGCAACTCCAAGCAACTGGATAGTTAGAGGGCATTCTATGAGCTGCACAGATGTTAAAAGATTGTTATTCTATCATTCACTGACAAATGTTGGGTTACATTCAATACAAAATTACACTGTATCATTTTCTGTTGTTGGCTATCCAAAAATATTTGTATTCTGATATCAAACACAAACAATCCTTAACCTACATTTCATTATGATAATAAAATTCCTGTCTGTATCCACCGAATTTTGTTTGAACAACTATTTATTAACAAATAATTAATATTCTCAACTTTAAAGTTTGGCAAAAAATTGATGAAGACTCATCACACTAATATCTGATTTCTTGCGTTGGTGCTATCTAGCTTTACATTGGTTCTTGGCATTAGCTAAATTCTTCTTGGCGTCTGCTTCGATCTCTCTGGTTTTCCTTTTCGAAGACTTATTCTTCTTTCCCATAATTTCTGCATTCAATCACATCGACGAAATTAGAGGTGGAAATCTACAAAACCTCCACAAAATTGAAGCCAGGAAAGGTAAAAAGACGAACCGTTGGCCAGGGGCAGATACGGCGGCGGAGAAGAGTTAGTTCCGAAGGAACGGCGTCGTCGTTTTCTCAAAACCGTGCTCTCTGTCAGCTTGTATAGTAAGTAAGAAAGCCACCATGGTTAAGGACGAGAGTCAAACCTAACTACCAGTGTGTGTAATTTTTTTTTCCTTTTTTTTGGATATAAAATTTAAAAATATTCCTTAAATCTTTTTATTAATTAATTTGTTTAATTATTATAAGTAAATATAAAAATTAAAATAAAACAAAAGATATAAGATATGAAAAATGTTAAAATGTTCTATAGAAAAAGTGAAGGGCAACAAAACGATTTTAAATAAGAGGCCAAAAAAAACAAAGTCCAAATTGCACTTACATCTCCTTCAAAAATTCTTATTTACAATCACTGAGAATTATTTAGGGGACTATTTATATAAAACAGTTACTAATTATCCAAAACCTAAATCAATTACTTTTAAGTTTTATCCCATCAGAGACAATAACATACCAAAACGGTACGCATATTATGTCACAAATTAATATTACATCAATACATATGGACCATATGTAGAGAATATATTAACTTAAATATATGAATAATTTTAATTTTATGCACAATTTTCTAGGTTAAATGCAGCATAATGGAAGCAGAATTTCCAAAAGAAGATCAAGATTAAACTCCCGTACTCTAACACTCAACAAAAGGGAGACGGTTTCTTTTGTAAAAAAGACAGAAGCATACAGGGGCAAGATGGAATCTACCACAAGGCTATAGAATATAAGACGGTTGAATTTCCCGGAACAAAGGAACATTACAATAAAAACTACACTGCAAAATTTAACGTGTCGTAAATATGAATTAGTGGATGATTCTCCCCTCATCTTCTTTTCACCTTCGATGATTTCCCTTTATTCAGGTGCAGATATTTGCTGATATCTTCTTCACCGTCGTCATCACCCCCCCTTCTCCTCTTCTTTCCTCCAGTTTCCTTAATTTTCTGCATAATAACACCAGCAATGAAACCAAATTACTGATACATATTCACCTGGAACACCACAGAGAGAAATGAAAGAACAACAGTTCGAATAGACGGGATCATCAACCTTAAAAGTAACAGATCTGTAATGTCACTGCAGTCAAATACGCGGAGACTGGCATTTAAACATATCATATAGTGACAGATTGATCTCAATTTGAAGAATAAGAATGGTGATACTTTGATAGATAGATTGACTTGAATAATAAGATACAATCTTAATTCTTTTGTAGAAATTCAACCATATGTATCTGTGCTATGTCATCTGCCGAACAGATCAATGATCCTCTCTCAAGCTCAAAGTTTTGACACGCCCAGGGCAAAACTCAGAGAAAGCTAGAAGAGCCCATTTATAATTCAACTAGACTCGGGTTTGCAGTTGATTCGATGTAGAGAAAAAACAACAGAAAATATATCGTTGTCAAGTGACCTATAAAATCTGGAAACCCATTTAATGGGAATCAGCAGAAAAGGATGAGAAGCCAAGAATGTGTTCTTAATATAATTTTGTAATCATTCCTAGCGTGGGCCTTTTGAAAAATTCCATAATCACACGACAGTTCATCATACAATTAAAATGTCATACATGATCCGTGAAAGAGAAAAATTACTGTTTTGTCCCTATAACCTGGTAGCCAGTCAGGGCGCATGTGTCATAAACATAGAATTGAACTGTATGCGTTAGATTGGACAAAAACCCAAGTCCAATCCATGAGTTGTTTCAGGTCTAATATATCACCAGTTGCAAGAATAAAAATGAAAGATCAGAACAAAGCTAAGCATTAAGCAATACATACCATTTGAGATATTCTTTTGGCTTCAGTCACACGTTCCAATAGTAACAAAACCTCTTCCTCCTCTGCAGGGTACTCAGGCAACTTTTTACCTGATAGAAACAATACGTCAGACTAGAGATTTTCACTTTGGTCGCTTTCCACCACAACTAGGGCATGTGCTTCTTACCTATAAGCTTCTCTATTTGTAAGTACCACTCCAACTCATACTGATTCACAATCGAAATTGCAACTCCAGACCGTCCAGCCCGAGCAGTTCTTCCTACCCGATGTATATAATCCTGCAGGTATTTCACAAAAGAATGGGTTATCACACTAGATATGTGATAGCCAGCATCAAGTAACTTTTCTTTTCACTTAATAGCCCAATCATATCTTTACCATGACATCAAATGACTTACTGAAAGTGAAACGAACGAGAACCAAAGAAAATGAGGACACATGATATATCAAGATCTAAAGAAAAGCCAAAGATAGGAACAAAGAACAGCTGTTCTAAGCACAGCCAAATATCACGAAAAAGAGTACACAGACATCACACTCTTGACAGACCCAACTGAGTTTCAGAACCTCAAAAGAGACAAGAAAATAACTATTTGATCATTCTATGAGGTGTGAATGATGCTGGAGTTTTTGCTCATTTAGCTACATCATATCCGCAGATTGGTTACAGACATTCACTTGATTCATTATCTAATTGTAGTCTCCCCAGCTTAGGACTCCTTGCCCTATAGTAATAATTTATTTATATCCCTAAATTGCTCACACATGTACAGGTGTAATACTACCCAAAAGCAGAGATCAATGCTCTAACCACCTAAAGGACGACCGATGACATGTATGAAATGCACACTATAAGAATCAGAAGGTGATTGAAGAAATAGAAGAAGAGAGAGATTCAGACTTGCAAATAATGGCTGTTAAAGAGAGACGAGAGCTCAGAATGAGAGACAAGCTCGGATTAACCTTTGAGTTGGTGGGAATATCATAATTAATAACCATATCTACTGATGGAATATCAAGCCCTCTACTGGCAACGTCAGTGCAGATAAGAATGTTGCACTCTCCAGCCTTGAATTTATTCAATGCTCCAAGCCGTTTCGACTGCAGAAGAATGATGAGATCATTTTGGAAATTAGATGTATAATTAGAAGTGTGTCACAAGTATTCCAGACATTCATCTTAAATGTTACCTGGGTCATATGACCATTAATTGGAATGGCTCTAAAACCAAGGTTCCGGAGAATGTAAGCCAAAAGGGTAGTTGCATCACATGTTCGAGTGAAAACCATAGATGTACTTCCTGACATCTCAGTCAAAATATACACAAGATAACACTCCTGGAGCAAAGAAAGAAAGGTAAAAAAAGAATCAAAATGGAAGAACCATAACATAAAAAATTTAGCAAGGTACAAATTGACAACTCTGTATTCATCTAGTACAACTGTAACAACCCCCATTTCTTTCACGAAAAAAGTAGATATAGTCTTCCTCTTACACCTTCCTCAGGACTAACCATTCCTTTGTACAAGTAAGCACATTTTAAGTTGTTCAATTTACAAATCAGCATAGGATGTAGCATACACTACTGCTTTCCTACTTCGTTTCCTTCTCTCAGCCACTTAAAGCTAAAACTCAGTTCGGACACATAACTGCCATAACTAACAAATCTAATACACTTATCAGACTCTTTTTCAGATGCTAAGGCATATGATAGAGACAGATTTGCAGTCTGTACATCATTCCAAAGAATACCACAGAGGTACTTTTAATGTACAGACCTTGTACTTTGCAGGAACAAAGCGATACTGTTGCTTCAGCGTATCAACAGTGGAATATTTGGAAGCAGCTTCAATCTGTCGGCAAATAAGGGAAGGTAAGAAAAAAGTAACAGAGATACATAAAAGAAATACAAGGAAAAGACTGGAACCGCAATACCTTCACAGGATTTTTCAGACAAGCTCTTTGCAGCTTTTTCACCTGTAACGTTGATAGTGCCACCCATTTATAGAAACAAATAGATATACAAAATATTTTGTGGAATGAGCAATCATGCAACTGCAAACAGAGGGGTCAAGAACAAAACACTTGCCTATAGCTTCTGAATGTTGCTACAATCATATAGTAATGCATAATATTTACCATAGACAACTACTTCTTCACATACCTTTTTAGTCATGGTTGCAGAAAATAAATATGTTCTCCTGTCGCGAGGAATAACATTCAATAGTTCATCAATTGCTTTCTCAAAATCCTCGTTGAGCAACCTGTCTGCTTCATCTAGCACCTGCAAAAATAGTCATATATGGGGGCTAAATCACTATCTTTCCGTTTAATGGATGATAACTTAAGCATCAACTTCATCAGAGCAATCCTCCTCCATTCACAACAAATCAAGATCAACAATCACCAATCAAAACGTACCAAAGAATACAGCACTAACATGTAAGCCTGGTGTTTCTTTGATATAGTTGTCATTACCTTTTCAGATATCATAACAGAATCCAGATAGGTCCGTGAGACTCCTTAACATTTTAGACTTAAATATGCAACATAAAAGATTCATAAAATATTGGTAATACGACTATATTGACAGTCTGTGTATATCATATCATTCAGTCGGCAGATTTCTACCATATAGTGAAGCTGAAAGACAGGAGTAGATGCACGGATGAACAGGAGAACGAGTGATTTCAAGTTACAATCAGCACAAAATAAACTCTTACCAAGTATTTCAACGTACGTAAAGAGAACCCTTTGGTATTAGAAAGATGATCGATAAGACGACCAGGTGTAGCCACCTAAAAGATGCAGGACAAAATAATTATTCCAAATGGTCAAAGCAAAGTGGCTTAGAAAATCCTAAAATTATCAGAAAATCCATCCTCTATACTTCTTTTTTCCCCTAGCAGATAAGAAATTTTCAAATTACTATTCTGCTTTCTTAAAACGATACATAACGAAACTCAATAATGCAGTAAAACACAAACTCACAACAATGTGCGGCCGCTTTCCTAGGGCAATACTCTGCTGCACTTGGTCCACCCCTCCCACAAGCTGCAATAAGAACATTCCCATCAACTCAATTTAATCAACAAAACACTAAATACACTAGCAACAACTAAAAGAGAGATTTTCGTATATTATTTACCACTGCGCACTTGACACCAATGCCGGACCCCAAGGCTTCGAACTGCTCGGCAATTTGAATGGCGAGTTCACGGGTGGGCGACAGCACGCAGGCGAAAAACGCCTGCGGAGTTTCGAGGAGCGATTGCAGAATCGGAATTGCAAAGGCGCCGGTTTTGCCCGACCCTGTTTGGGCGAGTCCGATTATATCTTTCCCCTCCAGAGCCATAGGTATGGCTTCCACCTGTATTTTTGTAGGATTTTTCCAGCCGAGATTGTCGCAAGCCTCTGCCAATTGTTCGTTTACTCCCAAGTCTCTGAATGACTTCTCTTCTGTCTCTTGTGCCATGGCAACGGACGATTGATTGGAAACGAAATTAAGGACAAGATTCAGAGTGCGCGGCTGACTGATCGCAGTCGATGGAGAGAATGGGGTTAGGGTTTTAGGGCGGGAGTTTACTTTTTTATGTGAGAAAGAATTGGTAACAGTGGCAACTTCTGCAACTTTCATATATACATATTTTGAAATTACCTTAGTAGATCAAATTAATTTTCTATAATTATACAAGTGTTTTTATTTTATATAATTAATTTTGATTTTTTTTTTCTGCCCCCTATAAAATTAGGCTGCTAGGTCTAATAACTAAATCTACCTCCCCCATTTCATGAACTAAATATGGACTTAGGTTTACTTATCCTTATCAAAACGTTATAAACCACTATTTTCCGTTAATATACAGTAATTTTAGCAAGAAATATGTGAATCCATAGTTCTTGTAAATTTATAAACCACTATTTTCCGTTAATATACAGTAATTTTAGCAAGAAATATGTTAATTCATAGTTCTTGTAATTTTAGAAGGCAAATCTATTATTTTGTCAGCAAGTGAATGGCTCCAGAATCAAGTAATCAATGAATTGCAGGATCACCAAAGGTAATCCATGTATATTTGTACTACATATTCTTCATTTTTTCAGTCTGTACATTTTTTAATATTTTTTTTTTTTTACTTATCTAATTTTCCACTCACCCATTGTTTTTTATTATGTTTTTTTTTATAAAAAAATTCACGCATTTTTTGTCATTATTTTTTTATGAATTTAATATCAATTTATTATTTTATATATATTTTATTTAAAAATTTGTACGCACATAAAGTGTGCCACAAATTACTAATTATATATATATATATAAAAAAAGCACCCTTTTAGCATCTAATTTATTCTTAGGAATAATTACACTCACTCTCCTAAGATTTAGTGTAATTCCACATAAACTTATTGTGGTTTAAAAAATTACATCTAGCGTTCCTGAGGTTTGCTTCCATCTTTAGTCTAGTCATAATTTTATTAAATTTACTGATATTAACAAAAATTGAAAAAAAAAATCAATTTTCATTCAAATTTTTTGTTAATATCAACAAACTTGATAAATTTTAATTAAAATATGAAATTATTTATTAGATAAAAATAAATTTAAAAATATTTAATATAATTCTTTAAATAATAAAGAATTTATATACAATAACATCAAATGTTTAGGACAGTGGTCTGTCGGCCGCACATAATTTTCTTTGTTGTCGTAATAAGTGAGAAAGACATTACTAAATAGAACAAAAATGAAATAGTATCTCATTCTTGACCCCGGATATAAGTGTTGACAAAAACACTTTTGATAATTGAGTCATTCAACTCTGCAACTATCTTTATACTTAGTCGTCCATAGGCTCACCAACCTATTATTTATCTCCGTCGACTTCCAGCTACATTCGGGGAAGCTTCCTTTCACATACACCAACAAGAAAATGTCTTCCAACTCTTACATTCATTCCCCCCTGATTTTCCTCAAAACCCATCATCGATTCCTCAAACAACTCTCAGCTCTGATGGTTTTCTCAACCTGATCTAACAATGAGTTTTTCCAGGTTCATTATTTTTGGGATTTCCTTCTTTCTCATCTCCTGTTTTCCTGTGATTGTTGCGCAGCAGCCTTATATTGGGAGGGCCACAACAGTATGCGACAGCAGAGATAATTCAACTTCTGTTCTGGGCTACACCTGCAATGGCTTAAGACGGAGTTGCCAAGCTTATCTAACTTTCCGGGCTCAACCGCCCTACGACTCTGTCGCCACCATATCCACTCTCTTGGCTGCAAATTCATCACAATTGGCCCAACTCAATTCAGTTCCTGAAAATGCTCTGTTCGATACCAACCGGATGGTTCTTGTTCCTGTAACCTGCTCTTGCTCAGGTGAGCACTATCAGGTTA